>NW_024582203.1:0-42943 GCF_903992535.2 Arvicola amphibius | reverse complement strand
CTTTTTCTTTACAGTCTTTACCTACTTTACCTTCTTTGAATTCTTATTTTTTTTTATTTTTTTTTAATTTTTTTTACTCATGGTTTATTATTTATTTTTTAATATTTAAAAATTTCCATCTCCTTCCCTCCTCCTCCCCCCTCCCTCCCGTCCTCCTCCCCCTTCCCTCCCCTCCTTCTCCCATTTCCCTCCCCTCCCCTCCACCCATACCTCCCCTCCCTCCCTCTCAAGGCCAAGGAGCCATCAGGGTTCCCCACTCTATGCTAAGACCAGGGTCCTCCCAACTCCCCCCTGGTCCAGGAAGGTGATCGACCAAGCTGAGAAGGCTCCCACAGAGCCCGTCCATGCAGAAGAATCAGAGCCCAGAGCCATTGTCCTTTGCTTCTCAGTCAGCCCCCACTGTTGGCCACATTCAGAGAGACGGGTTTGGTTGCATGATCCATCAGTCCCATTCCAACTGGAGTTGGTGATCTCCCATTAGTTCTGTCCCACCGTCTCCATGAGTGAACGCACCCCTCTCGTTCCTGACTTTCTCACTCATGTTTTCGCTCCTTCTGCTCCTCATCAGGACCTTGGGAGCTAAGTCCAGTGCTCCAATGTGGGGCTCAGTCACCTTCCCCATCTGTTGCCAGCTGGAGGTTCCCTCATGGTCCTGACTTTCTTTCTCATGTTCTCTCTCCTTCTGCTCCTCATCAGGACCTTGGGAGCTCAGTCCGATGCTCCAATGTGGGGCTCTGTCATTTTCTTCATCTATCGTCAGGTGGAGGTTCTATGGTGATATGCAAGAAATTCATCAGTATGGCTATAGGAACTGGCCTTTTCAGGCTCCCTCTCCTCAGCTGCCCAAGGAACTAACTGGGGGCGTCTCCCTGGAAACCTGGGAACCCCTCTAGAGTCAAGTCTCTTAACAACGCTCAGGCAGCTCCTTAAATAAAGATATATGCTTCCCTGCTCCCATATCCACCCTTCCTATATCCCAAGCACCCCATTCCTCCGAGATCCCCCCATTCTCCCCTTCACAATTTTCTCTCCCCATCATCCCTTGGCCCAGTCTCGCCCAACCCTCAAGTTCCTAATTTTGCCTGGCGATCGTGTCTACATCCAATATCCAGGAGGATTACTATATCTTTTTTTGGGAGTTCACCTTCTTATTATCTTCTCAAGGATCCAAAATTTATAGGCTAGAAACCGATTATGAGTGAGTACATCCCATGTTCATCTTTTTGGGTCTGGGTTACCTCAATCAGAATAGTGTTTTCTATTTCCATCCATTTGCCTGCAAAATTCAAGATGTCATTGTTTTTTACCGCTGAGTAGTATTCTAGCATGTATATATTCCACAGTTTCTTCATCCATTCTTCCACTGAAGGGCATCTAGGTTGTTTCCAGGACCTGGCTATTACAAATAATGCTGCTATGAACATAGATGAGCATATACTTTTGTTGTATGATTGGGCATCTGTTGGGTAGATTCCCAATAGTGGAATTGCTGGGTCCTGGGGTAGGTTGATCCCGAATTTCCTGAGAAACCGCCACACTGCTTTCCAAAGTGGTTGCACAAGTATGCATTCCCACCAGCAATGGATGAATGTACCCCTTACCCCACAACCTCTCCAGCAAAGGTTATTATTGGTGTTTTGGATTTTAGCCAATCTGACAGGTGTAAGATGATATCTCAAAGTTGTTTTGATTTGCATTTCCCTGATAGCTAGGGAGGTTGAGCATGACCTTAAGTGTCTTTTGGCCATTCGAACTTCTTCTGTTGAGAATTCTCTGTTCAGTTCAGTGCCCCATTTTTTAATTGGGTTAATTGGCATTTTACAGTCTAGTCTCTTGAGTTCCTTATATATTTTAGAGATCAGACCTTTGTCAGTTGCAGGGTTGGTGAAGATCTTTTCCCTGTCAGTAGGCTGCCTTTGTGTCTTAGTGACAATGTCCTTTGCTTTACAGAAGCTGCTCAACTGCAGGAGGTCCCATTTATTCAATGATGCCCTTAAGGTCTGTGCAGCTGGGGCTATACATAGGAAACAGTTCCCTGTGCCCATTTGTTGTAGAGTACTTCCCACTTTCTCCTCTATCAAGCTCAATGTGTTCAGATTAATATTGAGGTCTTTAATCCATTTAGACTTGAGTTTTGTGCAAGGTGATAGATATGGATCTACTTTCATTCTTCTACAGGTTGACATCCAGTTATGCCAGCACCATTTGTTGAAGATGCCCTCTTTCTTCCATTGTGTACTTTTGGCTCCTTTATCAAAAATCAGGTGTTCGTAGGTTTGTGGTTTAAGATCCGGGTCTTCTATACGATTCTATTGGTCAACTTCTCTGTTTTTATGCCAATACCAAGCTGTTTTCAATACTGTAGCTTTGTAATAGAGTTTGAAGTCAGGGATGGTAATGCCTCCACAAGTACCTTTATTGTATAAGATTTTTTTGGCTATCCTGGGTTTCTTGTTTTTCCATATAAAGTTGATTATTGTCCTCTCAATCTCTGTGAAGAATTTTAATGGGACCTTGATTGGGATTGCATTGAATCTATAGATTGCTTTTGGTAGAATTGCCATTTTTACTATGTTGATCCTCCCAATCCACGAGCAGGGGAGATCCTTCCATTTTCTGGTATCCTCTTCAATTTCTTTCTTCAAAGACTTAAAGTTCTTGTCAAATAAATCCTTCACTTCCTTGGTTAGAGATACTCCCAGATATCTTATGCTATTTGTGGCTATTGTGAAAGGTGATACTTCTTTGATTCCCCTCTCTGCTTCCTTATCCTTTGTGTATAGGAGGGCAACTGATTTTTTGGAGTTGATCTTGTAACCTGCCACGTTACTGAAGGAGTTTATCAGCTGTAGGAGTTCTTTGGTGGAGTTTTTGGGGTCGCTTATGTATACTATCATATCATCTGCAAATAATGAAAGTTTAACTTCTTCCTTTCCAAATTGAATCCCCTTGATTCCCTTATGTTGTCTTATTGCTATTGCTAGACCTTCAAGCACTATATTGAAGAGATAAGGAAAGAGTGGACAGCCTTGTCGTGTTCCTGAATTTAGTGGGATAGCCTTGAGTTTCTCTCCGTTTAATTTGATGTTAGCTGTCGGCTGGCTGTAAATAGCTTTTATTATATTTAGGGATGACCCTTGTATCCCTAATCTCTCCAAAACTTTTATCATAAAAGGGTGCTGAATTTTGTCAAATGCTTTTTCAGCATCTAATGAGATGACCATATGGTTTTTTTTCCTTCAGTTTATTTATATGATGGATTACATTGATAGATTTTCGTATGTTGAACCAGCCCTGCATCTCTGGGATGAAGCCTACTTGATCGTAGTGGATAATTTTTCTAATGTGTTCTTGGATTCGGTTTGCCAGTATTTTATTGAGAATTTTTGCGTCAATGTTCATGAGTGAGATTGGCCTGTAATTCTCTTTCTTGGTTGAGTCTTTGTGTGGTTTAGGTATCAGGGTAACTGTAGCTTCATAGAAGGAATTTGGCAGTGACTCTTGTGTTTCTATATTATGAAATATCTTAAGGAGTATAGGTATTAGGTCTTCTTGGAAGTTCTGGTAGAATTCCGCATTGAAACCATCTGGTCCTGGGCTCTTTTTGGTAGGGAGGTTTTTGATAACAGTTTCTAATTCTTCGCGACTGACAGGACGATTTAGAGCATTTACCTGGTCCTGGTTTAACTTTGGTATATGGTATTTATCTAAAAAACTGTCCATTTCTTTTACATTTTCCAATTTTGTGGCATACAGGCTTTTGTAGTAAGCTCTATTGATTCTCTGAATTTCCTCTGTGTCTGTGGTTATGTCCCCCTTTTCATTTCTGATCTTAATAATTTGCGTGTTCTCCCTCTGCCGTTTGATTAGTTTGGCTAAGGGTTTGTCAATCTTGTTGATTTTCTCCCAGAACCAGCTTCTTGTTTCATTGATTCTTTGGATTGTTTTCTGTGTTTCTATTTTGTTGATTTCTGCCCTCAGTTTGATTATTTCCAGTCTTCTACTTCTCCTAGGTGAGTCTGCTTCTTTTTTTTCTGGAGCTTTCAGGTGTGCTGTTAAGTCACCAATGAGCGCTTTCTCCGTTTTCTTTAAGTGGGCACTTAGTGCTATGAACTTTCCTCTTAGCACTGCTTTCATTGTGTCCCATAGGTTTGAGTATGTTGTGTCTTTGTTTTCATTAAATTCAAGAAAGACTTTAATTTCTTTCTTTATTTCTTCCTTGACCTAGGTGTGGGTCAGTAGTTGACTGTTCAGTTTCCATGAGTTTGTGGGCTTTCTGGGGGTAGCATTGTTGTTGAATTCTAATTTTAATCCATGGTGATCCGATAAGACACAGGTGGTTACTAATATTTTTTTGTAACTGTGGAAGTTTGCTTTGTTACCAAGTATATGGTCAATTTTCGAAAAGGTTCCATGAGCCGCAGAGAAGAAGGTATATTCTTTCCTATTTGGGTGGAATGTTCTATAGATGTCTGTTAAGTCCATTTGGTTCATTACCTCCATTAAGTCTTTCAATTCTCTGTTAGGTTTCTGTCTGATTGACCTGTCCATTGGTGAGAGAGGAGTGTTGAAGTCTCCAACTATTAGTGTGTGTGGTTTGATGGCTGCCTTGAGTTCTAGAAGTGTTTCTTTTACATAAGTGGGAGCTTTTATATTAGGGGCATAGATATTCAGGATTGAGACTTCATTCTGATGGATTTTTCCTGTTACGAGTATAAAGTGTCCCTTTCCATCTCTTCTGATTGATTTTAGTTTGAAGTCAACTTTGTTGGAAATTTGTATGGCCACACCCGCTTGTTTCTTAGGGCCATTTGCTTGATAAACCTTTTCCCAACCCTTTACTCTGAGTAGATGTCTGTCTTTGTGGTTGAGGTGTGTTTCTTGTAAACAGCAAAATGTTGGATTCTGTTTTCGTATCCAGTCTCTTAGCCTGTGCCTTTTTATAGGTGAATTGAGTCCATTGATATTAAGTGATATTAATGACCAGTGGTTGTTAACTTCAGTCATTTTTAGTAGTAGAGTTTGTGTGTTTCCCTTCTTCTAGTTGTGCTGGTGAAGGGTCGCTAGATGCCTGAGTTATTGTGGGCAGTTGTTGGACTCCTTGGTTTGTGATTTTCCTTCTATTACTTTCTGCAAGGCTGGATTTGTGGCTAGCGTATTGTTTAAATCTGTTTTTGTCCTGGAATATCTTGTTTTCTCCATCAATGGTGAATGCAAGCTTTGCTGGGTATAGTAGTCTAGGCTTGCATCCATGTTCCCTTAGTGTCTGTAGCACATCTAACAAGCTCTTCTGGCTTTCATGGTTTCCATTGAGAAATCAGGTGTAATTCTGATAGATTTCCCTTTATATGTTACTTGACCTTTTACCTTTGCAGCTCTTAATATCTGTTCTTTATTCTGTATGTTTTGTGTTTTGATTATTATATGGCGTGGGGATGCTTTCTTTTGATCCAGTCTGTTTGGCTGTTCTGTAGGCTTCTTGTATCCTCATAGGAACATCCTTCTTTAGGTTGGGGAAGTTTTCTTCTATAATTTTGTTGAATATGTTTTCTGGGCCTTTGAGTTGTAATTCTTCTCCTTCTTCTACCCCAATTATTCTTAGGTTTGGTCTTTTCATGGTGTCCCAGATTTCCTGAATGTTTTGTGTTAAGAATTTGTTAGATTTGTTTAGTTCTTTAATCTGTGAGTTTATTTCCTCTATACTATCTTCAGAGTCCGAGATTCTTTCTTCCATCTCTTGTATTCGGTTGTAAATACTTGTCTCTGAAGTTTCTGTTCGTTTACTCAGAGTATCCATTTCCAGTTGTCCCTAAGATTGTGTTTTCTTCAATACCTCCATTTCATTTATCAGGTCTTGTACTGTTTCCCTTACCTGTTTGATTGCTTTTTCTTGTTTTTTCTTGTTTTTCTTGGGTATCTTTGAGAGATTTATTGATTTCGTCTACCTTTTTGTTTGTCATCTCCATTTCTTTATGGCAGTTTTTTACCTCCTGTTTAAGGTCCATTATTATTTTTTAAGGTACTGTTTAAGGTCTGTTTCTTCTATATCTTCTGGGGTAGGGTTTTCAATTCTGTTGTTTTCGGGATGTCTGGATTGTGGTGATGTCATGTTGCCTTTCATGTTGTTGGAGGAGCTCCTGAATTGGCGCCTGCCCATCTCTTCCTTCAAAAGGAGCCCGGAGGCGCTTGGTGTCCTAGACCAATCTTTGCTGTGACTGAAACTGGTTTGAACTCCCCAGTGCCAGAGTGGACTTTTCTTTACCTTCTTTATCTTCTTCTTAACTTCTTTACCTTCTTCTTTGCCATCTTTGACTTATTTACTGTTCTTTATCTTCTTATTTTCCTTTTTGACTTCTTCTTTACCTTCTACTTGACCTTCTTTGACTTCTTCTTTACTTTCTCCACCATCTTCTTTACCTCTTTAACTTCTTTAGCTTGTTCTTTACCTTCTTTCCCGTTTTTTCCTTTCTTTGACTTCTTTATCTTCTTTACCTTCTTCTTTATTATATTTGATGCCGAATTGAACTGTTCTGAACCGGATTAAACTGGTCTGAACTGGTCTAAACTGTATTAAACCTGTCTGAACCAGTCTAAACCGGTTCGAACCTGTCTGAACCGGATTAAACCAGTCTGAACCGGATTAAACCGGTCTGAACCGGTCTAAAGCGGTCTAAACCGGTTTTAACCGGTCTAAACCGTATTAAACCTGTCTGAACCAGTCTGAATCGGATTGAAACTGTCTGAACCGGATTAAACCGGTCTGAACCGGTTTGAACCGGTTTGAACCGGATTGAACCGGTCTGAACCGGATTAAGCAGGTCTGAACAGGTCTGAAACGGTTTGATCCGAACTAAACCATATTAAACCAGTATAAACCATTCTGAACCGGTTTGAACCGGTCTGAACCGGATTAAAATGTTCTGAACAGGTTTGAACCGTATTGAACCAGTCTGAACCGGATTAAAACGGTCTGAACCGGTCTAAACCGGTTTGAACCGGTCTAAGCTGTATTAAACCAGTCTGAAACAGTCTGAACCTGTTTTAACCTGTCTGAACCGGATTAAACCAGACTAAACTGGTCTAAACCGTATTAAACCGGTCTGAACCAGTCTGAACCGGTTTGAACCAGTCTGAACCAGTCTAAACCTGTTTGAACCGGTCTGTCCCGTATTAAACTGGTCTGAAAAGGTCTAAACTGTTTTGAACTGGTCTAAACCGGTCTAAACCGGTTTGAACTGGTCTAAAGCGTATTACACCGGTCTGAACCAGTATGAACCGGATTGAAACAGTCTGAACCAGATTAAACCGGTCTGAACTGGTCTAAACCGGTTTGAACCGGTCTAAACCGGTCTAAACTGGTTTGAACAGGTGTGAACCAGATTAAACCAGTCTGAACCGGTTTGAAACGGTTTAAACCGGATTGAACTGGTCTGAACCGGATTAAACCGGTCTGAACCGGTCTGAAACAGTTTGATCTGGTCTAAACCGTTTAAACCGGTATGATCCAATCTAAACAGGTCTAAACCGGTTTCAACCGGTCTAAACCGGATTAAACCGTTCTGAACCGGTTTGAACCAAACTAAACCATATTAAACCGGTCTAAACCGTTCTGAATCGGTTTGAACCGGATTGAACCAGTCTGAACCGGATTAAACCAGTCTGAACCGGTCTGAAACGGTTTGATCTGGTCTAAACCGGTTAAACCGGTATGATCCAGTCTAAACCAATCTGAACCGGTTTCAACTGGTCTAAACCGGATTCAACCGTTCTGAACTGGTTTGAACCGAACTAAACCATATTAAACCAGTCTAAACCATTCTGAACCGGTTTGAACCGGTCTGAACCGGATTAAACCGGTCTGAACCGAACTAAACTGGTTTGAAACCGTCTAAACCGTACTAAACCTGTCTGAAACAGTCTGAATCGGATTGAACCGGTCTGAACCGGATTAAACCGGTCTGAACCGGTTTAAACCAGTTTGAACCGGTCTAAAGCGATCTAAACCGGTTTGAACCGGTCTAAACCGTATTAAAATGGTCTGAACCGGTTTGAACCGGTTTGAACCGAACTAAACCATATTAAACTGGTCTAAACCAGTCTGAACCGGTTTTAACCTGTCTGAACAGGATTGAACCGTTCTGAACCGGTTTGAACCGGATTTAACCGGTTTGAACCGGATTGAACCGATCTGAACCGGATTAAAACGCTCTGAACCGGTTGAACCAGTTTGAACCGGATTAAACAGGTCTGAACCGGATTAAACCAGTCTGAACAGGATTAAACCGGTCTGAACCGGTCTAAGAGGATTAAACCGGTGTAAAACGGTCTAAACCAGGTTAAACAGTTCTGTACCGGTTTGAACCAGTTTGAACCGGATTGAACCAATCTGAACCGGATTAAACCGGTCTGAACCAGTCTGAACCGGTTTGAACCGGTCTGATCCAGATTAAACTGGTCTGAATCGGTTTCAACTGGATTGAACCGGATTAAACCGGTCTGAACCGGATTAAAACGGTCTGAACCGGTCTAAACCGGTTTGAACTGGTCTAAAACGGTCTGAACCGGTCTAAACCGGTTTGAACCGGTCTAAACCGGTCTAAACCGGTTTGAACCGGTCTAAACCGTATTAAACCTCTCTGAACCAGTCTGAATCGGATTGAACCGGTCTGAAGCGAAATAAACCTGTCTGAACCGGTCTAAAACGGTTTGAACAGGTCTGAACCGCATTCAAACAGTCTGAACCTGTTTGAACCGGTCTGAACCGGATCAAACCTGTCTGAACCGGATTAAACCGGTCTGAACTGGTCTGAAACGGTTTGAACCGGTCTGAACCAGATTAAACCGGTTTGAATCGGTTTGATCCGGTTTGAACCGGATTGAACCGGTTTAAACCGGTCTGAAAAAGTATAAACCGGTTTGAACCGGACTAAACCGGTCTAAACCGGTTTGAACCGGTCTAAACCGTATTAAACCGGTCTGAACCAGTCCGAACCGGTTTGAACCGGTCTGAACCGGTGTAAACCTGTTTGAACCGGTCTGAACCGGATTAAACCGTTTTGAACCGGTCTAACCTGGTTTGAACAGGTCTAAACCGGTCTAAACCTGTCTGAACCGGTCTGAATCGGATTGAACTGGTCTGAACCGGATAAAACTGGTCTAAATCGGTTTGAACTGGTTTGAACCAGATTGAACTGGTCTGAACCGGATTAGAACGGTCTGAACCGGTCTAAACCAGTTTGAACCGGTCTAAACCGATCTAAACCGGCTTGAACCGAACTAAACCATATTAAACCGGTCTAAACCATTCTGAACCGGTTTGAACCAGTCTGAACCGGATTAAAGCGGTCTGAACCGGTCTAAACCGGTTTAAACCGGTCTAAGACATATTAAACCGGTCTGAAACAGTCTGAACCGGTTTGAACCGGTCTGAACCGGAGTAAAACGCTCTGAAACGGTTGAACAGGTTTGAACCGGATTAAACCGGTCTGAACCGGATTAAACCGCTTAAACCGGTTTGAACCGGTTTGAACGGGATTAAACCGGTTTGAAGCGATCTAAACCGGATTAAACCAATCTGAACCGGATTAAACCGGTCTGAACCGGTCTGAAAGAGTTTGATCTGGTCTAAACCGTTTAAAACGGTATGATCCAATCTAAACCGGTCTAAACCGGTTTCAACCGGTCTAAACCGGATTCAACCGTTCTGAACCAGTTTGAACCGAACTAAAACATAGTAAACCTGTCTAAACCATTCTGAACCGGTTTGAACCGGTCTGAACCGGATTAAACCGTTCTGAACCGGTTTGAACCGGATTGAACCAGTCTGAACCGGATTAAACCGGTCTGAACCTTTCTGAAACAGTTTGATCTTGTCTAAACCGGTTAAACCGGTATGATCCAGTCTAAACCAATCTAAACCGGTTTCAACCGGTCTAAACCGGATTCAACCGTTCTGAACCGGTTTGAACCAAACTAAACCATATTAAACCGGTCTAAACCATTCTGAACCGGTTTGAACCGGTCTGAACCGGATTAAACCGGTCTGAACCGGACTAAACTGGTTTGAAACCGTCTAAACCGTACTAAACCTGTCTGAAACAGTCAGAATCGGATTGAACCGGTCTGAACCGGATTAAACCGTTCTGAACCGGTTTAAACTAGTTTGAACCGGTCTAAACCGATCTAAACCGGTTTGAACCGGTCTAAACCGTATTAAAACGGTCTGAACCGGTTTGAACCGGTATGAACCGAACTAAACCATATTAAACTGGTCTAAAGCAGTCTGAACCGCTTTTAACTGGTCTGAACAGGATAGAACCGTTCTGAACCGGTTTGAACAGGATTTAACCGGTTTGAACCGGATTGAACCGATCTGAACCGGATTAAACCGGTCTGAAACAGTCTGAACCGGTTTGAACCGGTCTGAACCGGATTAAAACGCTCTGAACCAGTTGAACCGGTTTGAACCGGAGTAAACCGGTCTGAACCGGATTAAACCAGTCTGAATAGGATTAAACCGGTCTGAACCGGTCTAAGAGGATTAAACCGGTGTAAAACGGTCTAAACCAGGTTAAACAGTTCTGTACCGGTTTGAACCAGTTTGAACCGGATTGAACCGGACTGAACCGGATTAAACCAGTCTGAACCAGTCTGAACCGGTTTGAACCGGTCTGATCCAGATTAAACCGGTCTGAATCGGTTTCAACTGGATTGAACCGGATTAAACCGGTCTGAACCGGATTAAACCGGTCTGAACTGGTCTAAGCCGGTCTAAACCGGTTTGAACCGGTCTAAACCGGTCTAAACCGGTTTGAACCGGTCTAAACCGTATTAAACCTCTCTGAACCAGTCTGAATCGGATTGAACCGGTCTGAACCGGATTAAACCTGTCTCAACCGGTCTAAAACGGTTTGAACCGGTCTAAACCGGTCTAAACCGGTATGAACAGGTCTGAACCGGATTCAAACAGTCAGAACCGGTTTGAACTGGTCTGAACCGGATCAAACCTGTCTGAACCGGATTAAACCGGTCTGAACTGGTCTGAAACGGTTTGAACCGGTCTGAACCAGATTAAACCGGTTTGAATCGGTTTGATCCGGTTTGAACCGGATTGAACCGGTTTAAACCGGTCTGAACCAGTCTAAACCGGTTTGAACCGGACTAAACCGGTCTAAACCGGTTTGAACCGGTCTAAACCGTATTAAACCGGTCTGAACCAGTCCGAACCGGTTTGAACCAGCCTGAACAAGTGTAAACCTGTTTGAACCGGTCTGAACCGGATTAAACCGTTTTGAACCGGTCTAAACTGGTTTGAACAGGTCTAAACCGGTCTAAACCTGTCTGAACCGGTCTGAATCGGATTGAACTGGTCTGAACCGAATTAAACCGGTCTGAATCGGTTTGAACTGCTTTGAACCGGATTGAACCGATCTAAACCGGATTAAACCGGTCTGAACCGGATTATAATGGTGTGAATTGGTCTGAACTGGTTTGAACCGGTCTGAACCAGTTTAAACCGGTTTGAATTGGTTTGAACCGGTTTGAAGCGGATTGAACCGGTATGAACCGGATTAAACCGGTTTGAACAAGTCTAAACTGGTTTGAACCGGGCTAAACCGGTCTAAACCGGTTTGAACCAGTCTAAACCGGTCTAAACCTGTTTGAGCCGGTCTGATCCGGATTAAACCGTCTGAACCGGTCTAAACCGGTTTCAACCGGTCTGATCCGGATTAAACCGGTCTGAACCTGTCTAAACTGGTTTGAACTGGTCTAAACCGGATTAAACCGGTCTGAATCGGTTTGAAATGGTTTGAACCAGATTGAACTGGATTAAACCGGTCTGAATTGGTTTGAAATGGTTTGAACCGGATTGAACCGGTCTGAACCGGATTAGAACGGTCTGAACCGGTCTAAACCGGTTTGAACCAGTCTAAACCGGTCTAAAACGGTTTGAACCGGTCTAAACCGTATTAAAATGGTCTGAACCGGATTCAACCAGTCTGAATCGGTTTGAACCGGTCTAAAGCGTATTAAAACGGTCTGAACCGGTTTGAACCGGTTTGAACCGAACTAAACCATATTAAACTGGTCTAAACCAGTCTGAACCGGTTTTAACCGGTCTGAACAGGATTGAACCGTTCTGAACCGGTTTGAACCGGACTTAACCGGTTTGAACCGGATTGAACCGATCTGAACCGGATTAAACCGGTCTGAAACAGTCTGAATCGGTTTGAACCGGTCTGAACCGGATTAAAACGCTCTGCACCGGTTGAACCGGTTTGAACCGGATTAAACCGGTCTGAACCAGATTAAACCAGTCTGAACAGGATTAAACCAGTGTGAACCGGTCTAACCGGATTAAACCGGTGTAAAACGGTCTAAACCAGGTTAAACAGTTCTGTACCGGTTTGAAACAGTTTGAACCGGATTGAACCGGTCTGAACCGGATTAAACCGGTCTGAACCAGTCTGAACCGGTTTGAACCGGTCTGATCCAGATTAAACCGGTCTGAATCGGTTTCAACTGGATTGAACCGGATTAAACCGGTCTGAACCGGTTTGAACCGGTCTAAACCGTATTAAACCGGTCTGAACCAGTCCGAACCGGTTTGAACCGGTCTGAACCGGTGTAAACCTGTTTGAACCTGTCTGAACCGGATTAAACCGTTTTGAACCGGTCTAACCTGGTTTGAACAGGTCTAAACCGGTCTAAACCTGTCTGAACCGGTCTGAATCGGATTGAACTGGTCTGAACCGGATCAAACTGGTCTAAATCGGTTTGAACTGGTTTGAACCAGATTGAACTGGTCTGAACCGTATTAGAATGGTCTGAACCGGTCTAAACCAGTTTGAACCGGTCTAAACCGATCTAAACCGGCTTGAACCGAACTAAACCATACTAAACCGGTCTAAACCATTCTGAACCGGTTTGAACCAGTCTGAACCGGATTAGACCGGTCTGAACAGGTCTAAACTGGTTTAAACCGGTCTAAGACATATTAAACCGGTCTGAAACAGTCTGAACCGGTTTGAACCGGTCTGAACCGGAGTAAAACGCTCTGAAACGGTTGAACAGGTTTGAACCGGATTAAACCGGTCTGAACCGGATTAAACCGCTTAAACCGGTTTGAACCGGTTTGAACGGGATTAAACCGGTTTGAAGCGATCTAAACCGGATTAAACCAATCTGAACCGGATTAAACCGGTCTGAACCGGTCTGAAACAGTTTGATCTGGTCTAAACCGTTTAAAACGGTATGATCCAATCTAAACCGGTCTAAACCGGTTTCAACCGGTCTAAACAGGATTCAACCATTCTGAACCAGTTTGAACCGAACTAAACCATAGTAAACCGGTCTAAACAATTCTGAACCGGTTTGAACCGGTCTGAACCGGATTAAACCGTTCTGAACCGGTTTGAACCGGATTGAACCAGTCTGAACCGGATTAAACCGGTCTGAACCGGTCTGAAACAGTTTGATCTTGTCTAAACCGGTTAAACCGGTATGATCCAGTCTAAACCAATCTAAACCGGTTTCAACCGGTCTAAACCGGATTCAACCGTTCTGAACCGGTTTGAACCAAACTAAACCATATTAAACCGGTCTAAACCATTCTGAACCGGTTTGAACCGGTCTGAACCGGATTAAACCGGTCTGAACCGGACTAAACTGGTTTGAAACCGTCTAAACCGTACTAAACCTGTCTGAAACAGTCTGAATCGGATTGAACCGGTCTGAACCGGATTAAACCGTTCTGAACCGGTTTAAACTAGTTTGAACCGGTCTAAACCGATCTAAACCGGTTTGAACCGGTCTAAACCGTATTAAAACGGTCTGAACCGGTTTGAACCGGTATGAACCGAACTAAACCATATTAAACTGGTCTAAAGCAGTCTGAACCGCTTTTAACCGGTCTGAACAGGATAGAACCGTTCTGAACCGGTTTGAACAGGATTTAACCGGTTTGAACCGGATTGAACCGATCTGAACCGGATTAAACCGGTCTGAAACAGTCTGAACCGGTTTGAACCGGTCTGAACCGGACTAAAACGCTCTGAACCAGTTGAACCGGTTTGAACCGGACTAAACCGGTCTGAACCGGATTAAACCAGTCTGAACAGGATTAAACCGGTCTGAACCGGTCTAAGAGGATTAAACTGGTGTAAAACGGTCTAAACCAGGTTAAACAGTTCTGTACCGGTTTGAACCAGTTTGAACCGGATTGAACCGGTCTGAACCGGATTAAACCGGTCTGAACCAGTCTGAACCGGTTTGAACCGGTCTGATCCAGATTAAACCGGTCTGAATCGGTTTCAACTGGATTGAACCGGATTAAACCGGTCTGAACCGGATTAAACCGGTCTGAACTGGTCTAAACCGGTCTAAACCGGTTTGAACCGGTCTAAACCGGTCTAAACCGGTTTGAACCGGTCTAAACCGTATTAAACCTCTCTGAACCAGTCTGAATCGGATTGAACCGGTCTGAACCGGATTAAACCTGTCTGAACCGGTCTAAAACGGTTTGAACCGGTCTTAACCGTATTAAACCTCTCTGAACCAGTCTGAACCGAAATAAACCTGTCTGAACTGGTCTAAAACGGTTTGAACCGGTCTAAACCGGTCTAAACCGGTTTGAACAGGTCTGAACCGCATTCAAACAGTCTGAACCGGTTTGAACCGGTCTGAACCGGATCAAACCTGTCTGAACCGGATTAAACCGGTCTGAACTGGTCTGAAACGGTTTGAACCGGTCTGAACCAGATTAAACCGGTTTGAATCAGTTTAATCCGGTTTGAACCGGATTGAACCGGTTTAAACCGGTCTGAACCAGTCTAAACCGGTTTGAACCGGACTAAACCGGTCTAAACCGGTTTGAACCGGTCTAAACCGTATTAAACCGGTCTGAACCAGTCCGAACCGGTTTGAACCGGTCTGAACCGTTGTAAACCTGTTTGAACCGGTCTGAACCGGATTAAACCGTTTTGAACCGGTCTAAACTGGTTTGAACAGGTCTAAACGGGTCTAAACCTGTCTGAACCGGTCTGAATCGGATTGAACTGGTCTGAACCGGATTAAACCGGTCTGAACCGGTCTGAAACAGTTTGATCTTGTCTAAACCGGTTAAACCGGTATGATCCAGTCTAAACCAATCTAAACCGGTTTCAACTGGTCTAAACCGGATTCAACCGTTCTGAACCGGTTTGAACCAAACTAAACCATATTAAACCGGTCTAAACCATTCTGAACCGGTTTTAACCGGTCTGAACCGGATTAAACCGGTCTGAACCGGACTAAACTGGTTTGAAACCGTCTAAACCGTACTAAACCTGTCTGAAACAGTCTGAATCGGATTGAACCGGTCTGAACCGGATTAAACCGGTCTGAACCGGTTTAAACCAGTTTGAACCGGTCTAAACCGATCTAAACCGGTTTGAACCGGTCTAAACCGTATTAAAACGGTCTGAACCGGTTTGAACCGGTTTGAACCGAACTAAACCATATTAAACTGGTCTAAACCAGTCTGAATCGGTTTTAACCGGTCTGAACAGGATTGAACCGTTCTGAACCGGTTTGAACCGGACTTAACCGGTTTGAACCGGATTGAACCGATCTGAACCGGATTAAACTGGTCTGAAACAGTCTGAATCGGTTTGAACTGGTCTGAACAGGATTGAACCGTTCTGAACCGGTTTGAACCGGACTTAACTGGTTTGAACCGGATTGAACCGATCTGAACCGGATTGAACCGGTCTGAAACAGTCTGAATCGGTTTGAACCGGTCTGAACCGGATTAAAACGCTCTGCACCGGTTGAACCGGTTTGAACCGGATTAAACCGGTCTGAACCAGATTAAACCAGTCTGAACAGGATTAAACCGGTCTGAACCGGTCTAACCGGATTAAACCGGTGTAAAACGGTCTAATCCAGGTTAAACAGTTCTATACTGGTTTGAAACAGTTTGAACCGGATAGAACCGGTCTGAACCGGATTAAACAGGTCTGAACCAGTCTGAACCGGTTTGAACTGGTCTGATCCAGATTAAACCGGTCTGAATCGGTTTCAACTGGATTGAACCGGATTAAACCGGTCTGAACCGGATTAAAACGGTCTGAACCGGTCTAAACCGGTTTGAACCGGTCTAAACCGGTCTAAACCGGTTTGAACCGGTCTAAACCGTATTAAACCTGTCTGAACCAGTCTGAATCGGATTGAACCGGTCTGAACCGGATTAAACCGGTTTGAACCGGTCTGAACCTGTTTGAACCGGTCTAAACCGGTCTAAACCGGTTTGAACAGGTCTGAACCGGATTCAAACAGTCTGAACCGGTTTGAACCGGTCTGAACAGGATCAAACCTGTCTGAACCGGATTAAACCGGTCTGAACTGGTCTGAAACGGTTTGAACCGGTCTGAACCAGATTAAACCGGTTTGAATCGGTTTGATCCGGTTTGAACCGGATTGAACCGGTTTAAACCGGTCTGAACCAGTCTAAACCGGTTTGAACCGGGCTAAACCGGTCTAAACCGGTTTGAACCCGTCTAAACCGTATTAAACCGGTCTGAACCAGTCCGAACCGGTTTGAACCAGCCTGAACAAGTGTAAACCTGTTTGAACCGGTCTGAACCGGATTAAACCGTTTTGAACCGGTCTAAACTGGTTTGAACAGGTCTAAACCGGTCTAAACCTGTCTGAACCGGTCTGAATCGGATTGAACTGGTCTGAACCGGATTGAACCGATCTAAACCGGATTAAACCGGTCTGAACCGGATTATAATGGTGTGAATTGGTCTGAACTGGTTTGAACCGGTCTGAACCAGTTTAAACCGGTTTGAATTGGTTTGAACCGGTTTGAAGCGGATTGAACCGGTATGAACCGGATTAAACCGGTTTGAACAAGTCTAAACTGGTTTGAACCGGGCTAAACCGGTCTAAACCGGTTTGAACCAGTCTAAACCGGTCTAAACCTGTTTGAGCCGGTCTGATCCGGTTTAGACCGGTTCAAAGCGGTTTAGACCGGTTCAGACCGTTTTCATCCGTTTCAGACCGGTTCAAACTGGTTTAGACCGGTTTAGACCGGTTCAAACAGTTTCAGACTTGTTCAGACCGGTTTAATCCGGTTCAGACCGGTTCAATCCGGTTCAAACCTGTTCAAACCTGTTCAGACCGGTTCAGACCGGTTCAGACCGGTTCATACCAGTTTAATCCGCTTCAGAACGGTTCAAACCGGTTCATACTGGTTCAATCTGGATCAAACTGTTTCACACCGGTTTTTATACGGTTTAACCTGGTTTAGACCGTTTCACACTGGTTTAATCCAGTTTAGACCGGTTCAAACCGGTTTAAACTGGTTTAGACCGGTTCAAACAGTTTCAGACTTGTTCAGACCGGTTCAGACCAGTTCATACCAGTTTAATCCGGTTCAGACAGGTTCAAACCGGTTCATACTGGTTCAATCCGGATCAAACTGTTTCAAACCGGTTTTTATTCGGTTTAACCTGGTTTAGACCGTTTCACAACGGTGTAATCCAGTTTAGACCGGTTCAAACCGGTTTCAACCGGTTTAGACCGGTTCAAACAGTTTCAGACTTGTTCAGACCGGTTTAATCCGGTTCAGACCGATTGAATCCGGTTCAAACCGGTTCAAACCTGTTCAGACCGGTTCAGACCGGTTCAGACCAGTTCATACCAGTTTAATCCGGTTCAGACCGGTTCAAACCGGTTCATACTGGTTCAATCCGGATCAAACTGTTTCAAACCGGTTTTTATTCGGTTTAACCTGGTTTAGACCGTTTCACACCGGTTTAATCCGGTTTAGAGTGGTTCAAACCCGTTTAGACTCGTTCAGACCAGTTTAATCCGTTTGAGACCGGTTCAAACCGGTTCAGACTGGTTCAGACCGGTTTAATCCAGTTCAGAGCGTTTCAAACCGGTTTAGACCGGTTTAGACCAGTTCAAACCAGTTTAGACCTTTCCAGCATGGTTTAATCCGGTACAGACGGGTTCAAACAGGTTCAGACTGTTTCAGACCGGTTTAATACGGTTTAGACCAGTTCAGACCGGTTTAATCCGGTTCAGACCGGTTCAATCCGATTCAGACTGGTTCAGACCGGTTTAATACGGTTCAGACCGGTTCAAAAAAGTTTAGACTGGTTCAGACCGGTTCAAACCGGTTTAGACCGGTTCTGACCGGTTTAATCCGGTTCAGACCGGTTTAATCCGGTTCGGACCGGTTCAATCTGGTTCAAACTGGTTCAAACCGGTTCAGAACGTTTTAACCTGATTTAGACTGTTTCCCACGGGTTTAATCCGGTTTAGACTGGTTCAAACCGGTTTAGACCGGTTCAGACCGGTTTAATATGGTTCAGACCGGTTCAATTCGTTTCAAACCGGTTCAAACCGGTTCAGAATGTTTCAGACAGGTTTAATCCGGAACAGACCGGTTCAAACAGGTTTAGACCGGTTCAGACCGGTTCAAACCGGTTCAGACTGATTCAGACTGGTTTAATACGGTTTAGAACGGTTCAAACCGGATTAGACCGGTTTAGACCGGTTCAAAGCGGTTCATACTGGTTCAATCCGGATCAAACTGTTTCAAACCGGTTTTTATACGGTTTAACCTGGTTTAGACCTTTTCACACTGGTTTAATCCGGTTTAGACCGGTTCAATCCGGTTTAGACCGGTTCAAACCGGTTTAATCCGGTTCAGACTGGTTTAACCCGGTTCAGACCGTTTCAATCCGGTTTTGACCGATTCAGAACGTTTTAATACGGTTCAGACCAGTTTAATCTGGTTCAGACCGGTTCAATCCGGTTCAAACTGGTTCAAACCGGTTCAGAACGGTTTACCCGAGTTAAGACCGTTTCACACTGGTTTAATCCGGTTTAGACCGGTTCAAACTGGATTAGACCGGTTTAGACCAGTTCAAACCGGTTCATACTGGTTCAATCCGGATCAAACTTTTCAAACCGGTTTTTATACGGTTTAACCTGGTTTAGACTGTTTCACACCGGTTTAATCCGATTTAGACCGGTTCAAACCGGTTTAGACTGGTTCAGACCGGTTTAATCCGTTTGAGACCGGTTCAATCCAGTTAAGACTGGTTTAGAACGGTTCAAACCGGTTCAGACTGGTTCAGACCCATTTAATCCGGTTCAGACCGGATCAATCCTGTTCAATCCTGTTCAGACCGGTTTAATCCGGTTTAGATCGGTTCAAACCGGATTAATCCGGATTAGACCGGTTCAAACCGGTTTAGACCGGTTCAGACCGGTTTAATCCAGTTCAGACCGGTTCAATCCGGTTCAAACCGGTTTAGACCGGTTCAGACCGGTTTAATCCGGTTTAGACCGGATCAAAACGGTTTAGACTGGTTTAGACCGGTTCAAACCGTTTCAAACTGGTTCAAACCAGTACAGAACGGTTTAACCTGGTTTAGACTGTTTCACACCGGTTTAATCCGGTTAGACCTGTTCAGACCGGTTTAATCCGGTTCAGACCGGTTCAATCCCGTTCAAACCGGTTCAAACCGGTTCAGACCGGTTTAATCCGGGGAGACCGGTTCAATCCGATTCAGACTGGTTCAGACCGGTTTAATACGGTTTAGACCAGTTCAGACCGGTTTAATCCGGTTCAGACCGGTTCAAACCGATTCAGACTGGTTCAGACCTCTTTAAAACGGTTTAGACCGGTTTAGACCGGTTCAAACCGGTATAGACCGGTTCAGACCGTTTTATACCGGTTCAGACGGGTTCAATCCGGATCAAACCGGTTCAAACCGGTTCAGACTGGTTTAATCCGGTTCAGACCGGTTCAAACCGGTTCAGACTGATTCAGACCGTTTTAACCCCATTCAGACCGGTTCAATCCGGGTCAAACCGGTTTAGACCGGTTCAAACCGGTTTAGACCAGTTCAGACTGGTTTAATCCGGTTCAGACCGGCTCAGACCGGTTCAGACCGGTTCAATCAGGTTCAAACCGGTTCAAACTGGTTCAGGCCGGTTTAATCCAGTTCAGACCGGTTCAAACCCTTTCAGACTGGTTCAGACCAGTTTAATCCGGTTCAAACCGGTTCAAACCGGTTCAGAGCGGTTTAATTCGGTTCAGACCGGTTCAAACCGGTTCAGATTGTTTCAGACCGATTTAATACGGTTTAGACCGGTTCATACCGGTTTAGACCAGTTCAGACCGGTTTAATACAGTTTACACCACTTCAGACTGGTTCAAACCGATTCAGACTGGTTCAAACCTGTTTAATACGGTTTAGACCGATTCAAACTGGTTTAGACAAGTTCAGACCGGTTTACACCGGTTCAGACTGGTTCAATCCGGATCAAACCGGTTCAAACCGGTTCAGACCGGTTTAATCCGGTTCAGACCGGTTCAAAACGGTTTAGACTGGTTCAGAAAGGTTAAATCCGTTTGAGACCTGTTCAATCCAGTTAAGACTGGTTTAGACCGGTTTAATCCAGTTCAGACCAGTTCAATCTGGTTCAGACAGGTTCAAACCGGCTCAAACTGGTTCAGACATGTTTAATCCAGTTCAGACCGGTTTAATTCGGATCAGACCGTTTCAATCCGGTTCAAACTGTTTCAAACCAGTACAGAACGATTTAACCTGGTTTAGACCGTTTTACACCGGTTTAATCCGGTTTAGACCTTTTCAGACCGGTTCAAACCGGTTCCAAACGCTTTAATCCGGATCAAAAACGGTTCAAACCGGTTCAGACTGGTTCAGATCGTTTTCATACGGTTTAGACCGGTTCAAACCGGTTTAGACCGGTTTAGACCGGTTCAAACCTGTTTAGACCGGTTCATACCGGTTTAATCCGGTTCAGACTAGTTTAATCCGGTTCAGACCGGTGCAATCCGGTTTAGACCAGTTTAGACCAGTTCAAACCTGTTTATACCAGTTCAGACTGTTTTAATCCGGTTCAGACCGGTTCAATCCGATTCAGACTGGTTCAGACCGGTTTATTCTGGTTTAGATAGGTTCAAACCGGTATAATCTGGTTCAGACCGGTTCAAACCGGTTCAGACTGGTTCAGACCGGTTTAATCCGGTTCAGACCGGTTTAATCCGGTTCAGACTGGTTCAATCCGTTTCAAACTGGTTAAAACCAGTACAGAACGGTTTATCCTGGTTTAGACGTTTTCACACCGGTTTAATCCAGTTAGACCGGTTCAGACCGGTTTAATCCGTTTCAGACCAGTTCAATTCGGTTTAGACCGGTTCAAACAGGTTCAGACTGGTTCAGACCGGTTTAATTCGGTTCAGACCGCTTCAATCCGGTTCAAACCGATTCAGACCGGTTTAATCCTGTTTAGATCGGTTCAGACGGGTTCAGACCGGTTTAATCCTGTTCAGACCTGTTGAATCCAGTTCAAACCAGTTCAGACCAGTTTAATCCGGTTCAGAACAGTTCAAACAGTTTCAAACCGGTTCAGAGCGGTTTAATTCGGTTCAGACCGGTTCAAAACTGTTCAGATTGTTTCAGACCGATTTAATCCGGTTTAGACCGGTTCAAACAGGTTTAGACCGGTTCAGACCGGTGCAGACCGGTTTAATCCGGTTTCGATCGGTTCAAACCAGTTTAATCCGGTTTAGACCGGTTCAAACAGGTTTAGACCAGTTCAGACCGGTTTAATCCAGTTCAGACCAGATCAATCCGGTTCTAACCGTTTCAAACCGGTTCAGACCGGTTTAATCCGGTACAGACCGGTTCAATCCGGTTCAGACTGGTTTAGACCTTTTTAATACGGTTCAGACCGGTTCAAACCGGCTCAGACTGGTTCAGAACTGTTTAATCTGGGTAAACCTAGTTCAAACCGGTTTAGACTGGTTTAGACCGGTTCAAAACGGTTTAGACCGTTTCAGACCGGTTTAATCCGTTTCAGACTGGTTCAAACCTATTCAGACCGTTTCAATCCGGTTCAAACCGGTTCATACCAGTTCAGACCGGTTGAAACCGGTTCAGACCGGTTCAGACCGGTTTAATCCAGTTTAGACCGGTTCAGACAGGTTTAATCCGGTTTAGACCAGTTCAGACCGGTATAATCTGCTTCAGACCGGTTCAATCCGGTTCACACCGGTTCAAACCGGTTCAGACCGTTTTAATCCGGTTTCGATCAGTTTAAACCGGTTTAATCTCGTTTAGACTGGTTCAAATGGGTTTAGACCAGTTCAGACCGGTTTAATCCGGTTCAGACCCGTTTAATCCGGTTCACACCGGTTTAATCCGGCTCAATCAGGTTCAGACTGATTCAGACTGGTTTAATACGGTTTAGACCGGTTCAGACCGGATTAGACCGGTTTAGACCGGTTCAAAGCGGTTCATACTGGTTCAATCCGATCAAACTGTTTCAAACCGGTTTTTATATGGTTTAACCTGGTTTAGACCGTTTCACACTGGTTTAATCCGGTTTAGACCGATTCAGACCGGTTTAGACCGGTTCAGACCAGTTTAATCCGGTTCAAAACGGTTTAATCCGGTTCAGACCAGTTCAAATCGGTTCAGAATTGTTTAGACCGGGTCAAACTGTTGCAGACTGGTTCAGACCGGTTTAATACGCTTTAGACCAGTTCAGACCAGTTTAATCCGGTTCAGAACGGTTTAATTCGGTACAGACCGGTTCAAACAGGTTTAGACCGGTTCAGACCGGTTCAAACCGGTTCAGACTGATTCAGACTGGTTTAATACGGTTTAGAC
Organism: Arvicola amphibius; assembly: GCF_903992535.2. Classification (NCBI taxonomy): domain Eukaryota; kingdom Metazoa; phylum Chordata; class Mammalia; order Rodentia; family Cricetidae; genus Arvicola; species Arvicola amphibius. The sequence goes on along the minus strand of NW_024582203.1, from coordinate 20,237 downwards.
CGGTTCAAACCGGATTAGACCGGTTTAGACTGGTTCAAAGCGGTTCATACTGGTTCAATCCGGATCAAACTGTTTCAAACCGGTTTTTATACGGTTTAACCTGGTTTAGACCGTTTCACACTGGTTTAATCCGGTTTAGACCGGTTCAAACCGGTTTAGACCGGTTCAGACCGGTTTAGACTGGTTCAACCGGTTTAATCCGGGTCAGACTGGTTTAACCCGGTTCAGACCGTTTCAATCCGGTTTTGACCGATTCAGAACGTTTTAATACGGTTCAGACCGGTTTAATCCGGTTCAGACCAGTTCAATCCGGTTCAAACTGGTTCAAACCGGTTCAGAACGGTTTACCCGAGTTAAGACCGTTTCACACCGGTTTAATCCGGTTTAGACCGGTTCAAACTGGATTAGACCGGTTTAGACCGGTTCAAACCGGTTCATACTGGTTCAATCTGGATCAAACTTTTCAAACCGGTTTTTATACGGTTTAACCTGGTTTAGACCGTTTCACACCGGTTTAATCCGATTTAGACCGGTTCAAACCGGTTTAGACTGGTTCAGACCGGTTTAATCCGTTTGAGACCGGTTCAGTCCAGTTAAGACTGGTTTAGACCGGTTCAAACCGGTTCAGACTGGTTCAGACCCATTTAATCCGGTTCAGACAGGATCAATCCTGTTCAAACCTGTTCAGACCGGTTTAATCCGGTTCAGACCGGTTCAATCCGGTTCAGACCGGTTCAGACCGGTTTAATCCGGTTCAGACCGGTTCAATCCGGTTCAAACCGGTTCAAACCGGTTCAGACCAGTTTAATCCGGTTCAGACCGGTTCAAACCGGTTCAGACTGGTTCAGACCAGTTTAATCCGGTTTAGACCGGTTCATACCGGTTTAGACCAGTTCAGACCGGTTTAATACGGTTTACACCACTTCAGACCGGTTCAAACCGATTCAGACTGGTTCAAACTTGTTTAATACGGTTTAGACCGATTCAAACTGGTTTACACAAGTTCAGACCGGTTTACACCGGTTCAGACTGGTTCAATCCGGATCAAATCGGTTCAAACCGGTTCAGACCGGTTTAATTCGATTCAGACCGGTTCAAAACGGTTTAGACTGGTTCAGAAAGGTTAAATCCGTTTGAGACCTGTTCAATCCAGTTAAGACTGGTTTAGACCGGTTTAATCCAGTTCAGACCGGTTCAATCCGGTTCAGACCGGTTCAATCTGGTTCAGACAGGTTCAAACCGGCTCAAACTGGTTCAGACATGTTTAATCCGGTTCAGACCGGTTTAATTCGGATCAGACCGTTTAAATCCGGTTCTAACTGTTTCAAACCAGTACAGAACAGTTTAACCTGGTTTAGACCATTTCACTCCGGTTTAATCCGGTTTAGACCTTTTCAGACCGGTTCAAACCGGTTCCAAACGCTTTACTCCGGATCAAAAACGGTTCAAACCGGTTCAGACTGGTTCAGACCGTTTTCATACGGTTTAGACCGGTTCAAACCGGTTTAGACCGGTTTAGACCGGTTCAAAGCTGTTTAGACCGGTTCATACCGGTTTAATCCGGTTCAGACTGCTTTAATCCGGTACAGACTCGTTAAGACCGTTTTCATACGGTTTAGACCGGTTCAAACCGGTTTAATCCGGTTTAGACCGGTTCAAACCGGTTTAGACTGTGTCAGACCAGTTCAAACATGTTTAGACCGGTTCAGACCGGTTTAATCCGGTTCAGAACGGTTTAATCTGGTTCAGTCTGGTTCAGTCCGGTTCAAACTGTTTCAATCCGGTTCAGAACGGTTTAACCTGGTTGAGACCATTTCACACGGGTTTAATCCGGTTTAGACCGGTACAAACCGGTTTAGAACGGTTCAGAACGGTTTAATCCATTTCAGACCGGTGCAATCCGGTTTAGACCAGTTTAGACCAGTTCAAACCTGTTTATACCAGTTCAGACTGTTTAATCCGGTTCAGACCGGTTCAATCCGATTCAGACTGGTTCAGACCGGTTTATTCTGGTTTAGATAGGTTCAAACCGGTATAATCTGGTTCAGACCGTTTCAGTCCGGTTCAAACCGGTTCAAACCGGTTCAGACCGGTTTAATCCGGTTTCGATCTGTTCAAACCGGTTTAAGCTGGTTTAGACCGGTTCAAACCAGTTCAGACTGCTTCAGACTGTTTTAATACGGTTTAGACCGGTTCAGACCTGTTTAATCCGGTTCACACCGGTTCAATCCGATTCAGACTGGTTCAGACAGGTTTAATACGGTGTAGACCGGTTGAAACCGGTTTAGACTGGTTTAGACCGGTTCAGACCGGTTTAATCCGGTTCAGACTGGTTTAATCCGGTTCAGACCAGATCAAACTGGTTCAGTTCGGTTTAATACATTTTAGACCAGTTCAGACCGGTTTAATCCGGTTCAGACCGGTTCAATTCGATTCAGACTGGTTCAGACCGGTTTCATACGGTTTAGACCAGTTCAAACCGTTTTAGACCGGTTTAGACCAGTTCAAACCGGTTTAGACCGGTTCAGACCGGTTTAATCCGGTTCAGACCGGTTTAGACCGGTTCAGACCGGTTTAATCCGGTTCACACCGGTTTAATCCGGTTCAGACCAGTTCAATCCGGTTCAAACTGTTTCAAACCAGTTCAGACCGGTTTAATCCGTTTCAGACAGGTTCAAACCGATTCATACTGGTTTAATCAGGTTCAGACCTGTTCAAACCAGTTTAGACCTTTTCAGACCGGTTTAATCCGGGACAGACCGGTTCAAACAGGTTTAGACCGGTTCAGACTGGTTCAAACCGGTTCAGACTGGTTCAGACCGGTTTAATGCGGTTTAGACCAGTTCAGACCGGTTTAATCCGGTTCAGGCCATTTCACTCCAGTTCAAACCGGTTCAGACCGGTTTAATCCGTTTCTGACCGGATCAAACCTGTTCAGACTGGTTCAGAGCGGTTTAATCCGGTTTAGACCGGTTCAAACCGGTTTAGACCGGTTCAGACCGGTTTAATCCGGTTAGACCGGTTCAGACCGGTTTAATCCGGTTCAGACCGGTTCAATCCGGTTTAGACTGGTTCAAACCAGTTCAGACTGGTTCAGACCGGTTTAATCCGGTTCAGACTGGTTCAAACCGGTTCAGAGCGGTTTAATTCGGTTCAGACCGCTTCATACCGGTTCAGATTGTTTCAGACCTATTTAATACGGTTTAGACCGGTTCAAACCGGTTTAGACCGGTTCAGACCGGTTTAATACGGTTTAGAACATTTCAGACCGGTTTAATCCGGTTCAGACCGGTTCAAACCGATTCAGACTGGTTCAGACCTGTTTAATACGGTTTAGACCGGTTTAGACCGGTTCAAACTGGTTTAGACCGGTTCAGACCGGTTTACACCGTTTCAGACGGATTCAATACGGATCAAACCGGTTCAAACCGGTTCAGACCGGTTTAATCCGATTCAGACAGGTTCAAACCAGTTCAGACTGGTTCAGTCCGGTTTAACCCGGTTCCTACCGGTTCAGTCCGGGTCTAACCGGTTTAGACCGGTTCAAACCGGTTTAATACAGTTTAGACTGGTTCAAACCGGTTTAGACCGGTTCAGACCGGTTAAATCCAATTCAGACTGGTTCAGATTGTTTTAATTCGGTTCAGACCGGTTCAATCCGGTTTTAACCGGTTCAAACCGGTTCAGACCGGTTCAATCCGGTTCAAACCGGTTCAAACCGGTTCAGACCGGTTTAATCCGGTTCAGACCGGTTCAAACCGGTTCAGACTGGTTCAGACCGGTTTAATCCGGTTCAGACCTTTTTAATCCGGTTCAGACTGATTTAATCAGGTTCAAACCTCTTCAACCGGTTCAGAGCGTTTTAATCCGGTTCAGACCGGTTCAAACCGGTTCAGACTGTTTCAGACCGGTTTAATACGCCTTAGACCGGTTCAAACGGGTATAGACCAGTTCAGACCGGTTTAATCCGGTTCAGTCTGGTTCAATCCGGTTCAAACCGGTTCAGACCAGTTTAATCCGGTTCAGACCGGTTCAAACCGGTTAAGACTGGTTCAGAGCGGTTTAACCTGGTGCAGACCGGTTCAATCCGGGTCAAACCGGTTTAGACCGGTTCAAACTGGTTTAGACCAGTTCAGACTGGTTTAATCCGGTTTAGACCGGTTCAGACCGATTTAATCCGGTTCAGACCGGTTCAATCCGATTCAGACTGGTTCAGACCGGATTAATACGGATTAGACTGGTTCAGACTGGTTCAATCCGGTTTAGACCAGTTCAAACCGGTTCAGACTGGTTCAGACCGGTTTAATCCGGTTCAAACCAGTTCAATCCGGTTCAGACCGGTGCAATCCGGTTTACACCGGTTTAGACCAGTTCAAACCAGTTTAGATCAGTTCAGATCGGTTTAATCCGGTTCAAACAGGTTTAGACCGGTTCAGACCGGTTTAATACGGTTTAGAACGGTTCAAACCGGTTTAGACCAGTTTAGACCGGTTCAAACCGGTTTAGACCAGTTCAGACTGGTTCAAACTGGCTCAAACTGGTTCAGACCTGTTTAATCCGGCTCAGACCGGTTTAATCAGGTTCAGACCGTTTCAATCCTTTTCAAATTGTTTCAAACCAGTACAGAACGGTTTAACCTGGTTTAGACCGTTTCACACCGGTTTAATCTGGTTTAGACCTTTTTAAACCGGTTCAAACCGGTTCCGAACGCTTTAATTCGGTTCAGACCGGTTTAATCTGGTTCAGACCGGTGCAATCCGGATAAAACTGGTTCAAACCAGTACAGAACAGTTAAACCTGGTTTAGACCGTTTCAAACCGGTTTATTCCGGTTTACACCTTCTCAGACCGGTTTAAACCAGTTCCGACCGCTTTAGCGGTTCAAACCGGTTCAAACCGGTTCAGACTGGTTCAGACCGGTTTAATATTGTTCAGACCGGTTCAAACCGGTTTAGACCAGTTTAGACCAGTTCAAACCAGTTTAATCCGGTGTAGACCTTATCAATCCGATTCAGACTGGTTCAGACCGGTTTAATACGGTTTAGACTGGTTCAAACAGGTTTACACCGGTTTAGACCGGTTCAAACCGGTTTAGACAGGTTCAGACCGGTTTAATCCGGTTCAGACCGGTTTAATCCGGTTCACACCAGTGCAATCCGGTTTAGACCGGTTTAGACCAGTTCAAACCAGTTTAGACCGGTTCAAACCGGTTTAGACCGTTTTAGACCGGTTCAAACCGGTTTAGACCATTTTAGACCGGTTCAAACTGGTTTAGACGGGTTCAGACCGGTTTAATCCGGTTCAGACTGGTTCAATCCGGTTCAAACAGGTTCAGAACGGTTTAATCCGGTTCATACCGGTTCAAACCAGTTCAGACCGGTTCAAACAGGTTTAGACCGGTTCAGACCAGTTCAATCCGGTTCAAACCAATTCAAACAGTTTCAGACCGGTTTAATCCGGTTCAGACCGGTTCAAACCGGTTCAGACTGGTTCAGAAAGGTTTAACCTGGTTCAGACCGGTTCAATCGGGTTCAGACCGGTTCAAACCGTTTCAAACTGGTTCAAACCAGTACAGAACGGTTTAACCTGGTTTAGACCGTTTCACATCGGTTTAATCCGGTTAGACTGGTTCAAACCGGTTTAGACCGGTTCATAGCGGTTAAATCCGGTTCAGACCGGTTTAATCCGGTTCAGACGGGTGAAATCCGGTTTACACCGGTTTAGACCAGTTCAAACCAGTTTAGATCAGTTCAGATGGGTTTAATCCGGTTCAAACAGGTTTAGACCGGTTCAGACCGGTTCAAACCGGTTCAGACCGGTTTAGACCGGTTCAAACCGGTTCAGACTGGTTCAGACCGGTTTAATACGGTTTAGACCAGTTCAGACCGGTTTAATCAGGTTCAGAACGGTTCAATCCGATTCAGACTGGTTCAGACCGGTTTCATACGGTTTAGACTGGTTCAAGCTATTTTAGACCGGTTTAGACCGGTTCAAACCGGTTTAGACCGGTTCAGACCGTTTTAATCTGGTTCAGACCGGTTTAATCCGGTTCAATCCAGTTGAAACCGATTCAGACCGGTTTAATCTGGATCAGACCGGTTCAAACCGGTTCAGACTGGTTCAGACCGGTTTAATCCGGTTCAGACCGGTTCAATCCGGTTCAAACTGTTTCAAACCGGTACAGAACTGTTTAACCTGGTTTAGACCGTTTTACACCGGTTTAATCCGGTTAGACCGGTTCACAGCGGTTTAATCCTGTTCAGACTGGTTTAATCCGGTTCAGACCGGTTTAATCCGGTTCAAACCGGTTCAACCGGTGCAGAGCGTTTTAATCTGGTTCAGACCGGTTCAAATCGATTCAGACTGTTTCAGACTGGTATAATTTGGTTCAGATCGGTTCAATCCGGTTCAAACCGGTTAAATCCGGTTCAAACCGGTTCAGAACGGTTCAATCCTGTTCAGACCGGTTAAAACCGGTTCAGACTGGTTTAGACCAGTTTAATATGGTTTAGTTCGGTTCAAACCGGCTCAAACCGGTTCAGACCGTTTTAATACGGTTTAGACCGGTTCAAACCGATTCAGACCGGTTTAATCCGGTTCAGACCAGTTCAATCCGATTCAGACCAGTTCAGACAGGTTTAGACTGGTTCAAAACAGTTTAGACCGGTTCAGACCGTTCTAATCCGGTTCAGACCGGTTCAATCCGGTTCAAACCATTTCAAACCGATTCAGACCGGTTTAATCCGGTTCAATCCGGTTCAAACCATTTCAAAGCGATTCAGACGCGTTTAATCCGGTTTAGACCAGTTCAAACCAGTTTAGACAGGTTCAAACCGGTTTAATCCGGTTCAGACCGGTTCAAACAGGTTTACACCAGTTCAGACCGGTTCAAACCGGTTCGGACTGGTTCAGACCGGTTTAATACGGTTTAGACCGGTTCAAACCGGTATAGACCGGTTTAGCCCGGTTCAAACCGGTTTAGACTGGTCCAGACCGGTTTAAACCGGTTCAATCCGGTTCAAAACCGGATTAAACTGATTCAAACCGGTTTAATCTGGTTCAGACCGGTTCAAACCGTTTCAGACCAGTTCAGACCGGTTTAATCCGGTTCAGACAGGTTTGATCCGGTTCAGACCGGTTCAAACCGGTTCAGACTGTTTGAATGCGGTTCAGACCTGTTCAAACCGGTTTAGACCGGTTTAGACCGGTTCAAACCGTTTTAGACCGGTTCAGACAGGTTTATTTCGGTTCAGACCGGTTCAATCCGATTCAGACTGGTTCAGACAGGTTTAATACGGTTTCGACCGGTTCAAACCATTTTAGACCGGTTCAGACAGGTTTAATCCGGTTCAGACCGGTTCAATCCGATTCAGACTGGTTCAGAGAGGTTTAATACGGTTTAGACCGGTTCAAACCGGTTTAGACCGGTTTAGACCGGTTCAAACCGGTTTAGACCGGTTTAGACCAGTTCAGACCGGTTTAATCCGGTTCAGACCGGTTTAATCCGGTTCAATCCAGTTGAAACCGATTCAGACCGGTTTAATCTGGATCAGACCGGTTCAATCCGGTTCAAACTGGTTCAAACCGGTACAGAACTGTTTAACCTGGTTTAGACCGTTTTACACCGGTTTAATCCTCTTAGACCGGTTCAGACCGGTTTAATCCTGTTCAGACTGGTTTAATCCGGTTCAGACCGGTTTATTCCGGTTCAAACCGGTTCAACTGGTTCAGAGCGTTTTAGTCCGGTTCAGACCGGTTCAAACCGGTTCAGACTGTTTCAGACCGGTTTAATCCGGTTCAGATCGGTTCAATCCGGTTCAAACCGGTTAAATCCTGTTCAAACCGGTTCAGAACGGTTCTATCCTGTTCAGACCGGTTAAAAGCGGTTCAGACTGGTTTAGACCAGTTTAATATGGTTTAGTTCGGTTCATACCGGTTCAAACCGGTTCAGACCGTTTTAATACGGTTTAGACCGGTTCAAACCGGTTTAGATCGGTTTAGACCGGTTCAAACTAGTTTAAACCGGTTCAGAACGGTTTAATCCGGTTCAGACCGGTTCAATCCGATTCTGACTGTTTCAGACAGGTTTAGTACGGTTTAGACGGTTTCAAACCAGTTTAGTCCGGTTCAGACCGGTTTAATCCGGTTCAGACCGGTTCAAACCGGTTCAGAATGGTTTAGACCGGTTTAATATGGTTTAGTTTGGTTCAAACTGGTTCAGAACGGTTGAATCCGGTTTAGACCGGTTGAAACCGGTTTAGATTGGTTTAGACTGGATCATACCGGTTTAACCGGTTTAGACAAGATCAAACTGTTTCAGAAAGGTTCAGACCGGTTTAATCCGGTTCAGACTGGTTCAATCCGGTTCAAACCGGTTCAGAACGGTTTAATCCGGTTCAGACCGGTTCAAACCGGTTCAGAATGGTTTAGACAGGTTTACTATGTTTTAGTTCGGTTCAAACTGGTTCAGAACGGTTGAATCCGGTTTAGACCGGTTGAAACCGGTTTAGACCGGTTTAGATTGGATCATACCGTTTTAAACGGTTTAGACCAGATCAAACTCTTTCAGACCGGTTCAGACCGGTTTAATCCGGTTCAGATTGGTTTAATCCGGTTTAGATCGCTTCAAACCGGTTTAATCCCGTTCAAACCGGTTCAAACCGGTTTAAGCGGTTTAATCCGGTTCAGACCGGTTTAATCCGGTTCAAACCTGTTCAACCGTTTCAGAGCGTTTTACTCCGGTTCAGACCGGTTCAAACCGGTTCAGACTGTTTCAGACCGGTTTAATATGTCTTAGACCGGTTTAAACCGGTTTAGACCGGTTCAGACCGCTTTAATCCGGTTCAGACTGGTTCAAACCGGTTCAGAATGGTTTAGACCGGTTTAATATGGTTTAGTTCGGTTCAAGCCGGTTTAGATCGGTTTAGACCGGTTCAAACTGGTTTAGACCGGTTCAGACCGTTCTAATCCGGTTCAGACCAGTTCAATCTGGTTCAAACCAGTTCAAACCGATTTAGACCAGTTTTATCCGGTTCAGACCAGTTCAATCCGATTCAGACCGGTTCAGACAGGTTTAGACCGGTTTAGACCTGTTCAAACCAGGTTAGACCGGTTCAAAACGGTTTAATCCGGTTCAGACCGGTTCAAACCGGTTCGGACTGGTTCAGACCGGTTTAATACGGTTTAGACCGGTTCAAACCGGTTCAGACCGGTTTAATCCGGTTCAATCCAGTTGAAACCGATTCAGACCGGTTTAATCTGGTTCAGACCGGTTTAATCCGGTTCAAACCGGTTCAACCGGTGCAGAGCGTTTTAATCCGGTTCAGACCGGTTCAAACCAATTCAGACTGTTTCAGACCGGTTTAATCCGGTTCAGATCGGTTCAATCCGGTTCAAACCGGTTAAGTCCGGTTCAAACCTGTTCAGAACGGTTCAATCCTGTTCAGACCGGTTAAAACCGGTTCAGACTGGTTTAGACCAGTTTAATATGGTTTAGTTCGGTTCAAACCGGTTCAGACCGTTTTAATACGTTTTAGACCGGTTCAAACCGATTCAGACTGGTTGAATCCGGTTCAGACCATTTTAATACGGTTTAGACCGGTTCAAACCGTTTTAGACCGGTTTAGACTGGTTCAAACCGGTTTAGACCGGTTCAGACCGTTCTAATCCGGTTCAGACCGGTTCAATCCGGTTCAAACCATTTCAAACCGATTCAGACCGGTTTAATCCAGTTCAATCTGGTTCAAACCATTTCAAACCGATTCAGACCGGTTTAATCCGGTTTAGACCAGTTCAAACCAGTTTAGACAGGTTCAGACCAGTTTAATCCGGATCAGACCGGTTGAAACCGGTTTAGACCGGTTCAGACGGTTTAATCCGGATCAGACCGGCTCAAACAGGTTTAGACCGGTTTAGACTGGTTCAAACCGGTTTAGACCGGTTTAGCCCGGTTCAAACCGGTTTAGACTTGTTCAAACCGGATTATTCCGGTTCATACCGGTTCAATCCGCTTCAAACCGGTTCAAACCAATTCAAACCGGTTTAAACTGGTTCAGACCGGTTCAAACCAGTTCAGACCAATTCAGACCATTATAATCCGGTTCAGACCGGTTTAATCCGGTTTAGATCGGTTCAATCTGGTTCAAAGCAGTTCAAACCGATTCAGACCGGTTTAATTCGGTTCAGACCAGTTCAATCCGATTCAGACCGGTTCAGACAGGTTTAGACCGGTTTAGACCTGTTCAAACCAGTTTAGACCGGTTCAAAACGGTTTAATCCGGTTCGGACCGGTTCAAACAGGTTTACACTTGTTCAGGCCGGTTCAAACCGGTTCGGACTGGTTCAGACCGGTTTAATACGGTTTAGACCGGTTCAAACCGGTTTAGACCGGTTTAGTCCGGTTCAAACCGGTTTAGACTGGTTCAGACCGGTTTAAACCGGTTCAATCCGGTTCAAACCGGATCAAACCGATTCAAACCGGTTTAATCTGGTTCAGACCGGTTCAAACCGTTTCAGACCAGTTCAGACCGGTTTAATCCGGTTCAGACAGGTTTGATCCGGTTCAGACCAGTTCAAACCGGTTCTGACTGTTTGAATCCGGTTCAGACCTGTTCAAACCGGTTTAGACCGGTTTAGACCGGTTCAAACCGTTTTAGACCGGTTGAGACAGGTTTAATCCGGTTCAGACCGGTTCAATCCGATTCAGACTGGTTCAGAGAGGTTTAATACGGTTTAGACCGGTTCAAACCGGTTTAGACCGGTTTAGACCGGTTCAAACCGGTTTAGACCGGTTTAGACCAGTTCAGACCGGTTTAATCCGGTTCAGACCGGTTTAATCCGGTTCAATCCAGTTGAAACCAATTCAGACCGGTTTAATCTGGATCAGACCGGTTCAAACCGGTTCAGACTGGTTCAGACCGGTTTAATCCGGTTCAGACCGGTTCAATCCGGTTCAAACTGGTTCAAACCGGTACAGAACTGTTTAACCTGGTTTAGACCGTTTTACACCGGTTTAATCCTCTTAGACCGGTTCAGACCGGTTTAATCCTGTTCAGACTGGTTTAATCCGGTTCAGACCGGTTTATTCCGGTTCAAACCGGTTCAACTGGTTCAGAGCGTTTTAATCCGGTTCAGACCGGTTCAAACCGGTTCAGACTGTTTCAGACCGGTTTAATCCGGTTCAGATCGGTTCAATCCGGTTCAAACCGGTTAAATCCTGTTCAAACCGGTTCAGAACGGTTCTATCCTGTTCAGACCGGTTAAAAGCGGTTCAGACTGGTTTAGACCAGTTTAATATGGTTTAGTTCGGTTCAAACCGGTTCAAACCGGTTCAGACCGTTTTAATACGGTTTAGACCGGTTCAAACCGGTTTAGATCGGTTTAGACCGGTTCAAACTAGTTTAAACCGGTTCAGAACGGTTTAATCCGGTTCAGACCGGTTCAATCCGATTCAGACTGTTTCAGACAGGTTTAGTACGGTTTAGACGGTTTCAAACCAGTTTAGTCCGGTTCAGACCGGTTTAATCCGGTTCAGATCGGTTCAATCCGGTTCAAACCGGTTAAATCCGGTTCAAACCGGTTCAGAACGGTTCAATCCTGTTCAGACAGGTTAAAACCAGTTCAGACTGGTTTAGACCAGTTTAATATGGTTTAGTTCGGTTCAAACCGGTTCAAACCGGTTCAGACCGTTTTAATACGGTTTAGACCGGTTCAAACCGGTTTAGATCGCTTTAGACCGGTTCAAACTGGTTTAAACCGGTTCAGACCGGTTTAATCCGGTTCAGACCGGTTCAATCCGATTCAGACTGTTTCAGACAGGTTTCTTACGGTTTAGACGGTTTCAAACCAGTTTAGTCCGGTTCAGACCGGTTTAATCCGGTTCAGACCGGTTCAAACTGGTTCAGAATGGTTTAGACTGGTTTAATATGGTTTAGTTCGGTTCAAACCGGTTCAGAACTGTTGAATCCGGTTTAGACCGGTTGAAACCGGTTCAGATTGGTTTAGACTGGATCATACCGGTTTAACCGGTTTAGACCAGATCAAACCGTTTCAGACCGGTTCAGACCGGTTTAATCCGGTTCAGACTGGTTCAATCCGGTTCAAACCGATTCAGAACGGTTTAATCTGGTTCAGACCGGTTCAAACCGGTTCAGAATGGTTTAGACCGGTTTAATATGGTTTAGTTTGGTTCAAACCGGTTCAGAACGGTTTAATCCGGTTTAGACCGGTTGAAACCGGTTTAGACCGGTTTAGATTGGATCATACCGGTTTAAACGGTTTAGACCAGATCAAACTGTTTCAGACCGGTTCAGACCGGTTTAATCCGGTTCAGACCAGTTCAATCCGGTTTAAACCGTTTCAAACCGGTTCAGACTGGTTTAATCTGGTTCACACCTGTTCAAACCAGTTTAGACCGGTTTAGACCGGTTCAAACTGGTTTAGACCAGTTCAGACCGGTTTAATCTGGTTCAGACCGTTTCAATCCGGTTCATACTGGTTCAGACCGGTGTAATACGCTTTAGACCAGTTCAAACCGGTTTAGACCGGTTTAGACCAGTTCAAAACAGTTTAGACCTTTTCAGACCAGTTTAATACGGGACAGACCGGTTCAAACAGGTTTAGACCGGTTCAGACTGGTTCAAACCGGTTCAGACTGGTTCAGACTGGTTTAATACGGTTTAGACCAGTTTAGACTGGTTTAATCCGGTTCAGACAGGTTAAAACAGGTTCAGACTGTTTCAGACTGGTTTAATACAGCTTAGACCGGTTCAAACCGGTTTAGACCGGTTCAGACCGTTTTAATCCGGTTCAGACTGGTTCAATACGGTTCAAATCTGTTCAGAACAGTTTAATCCGGTTCAGACCGGTTCAAACCGGTTCAGAATGGTTTATACTGGTTTAATATGGTTTAGTTCGGATCAAACCGTTTCAGACCTGTTCAGACCTGTTTAATCCGGTTCAGACCGGTTCAATCCGGTTCAAACCGGTTCAAACCGGTTCAGACCGGTTTAATCCGGTTCAGACAGTTTCAATCCGATTCAGACTGGTTCAGACAGGTTTAATACGGTTTATACCGGTTAAAACCGGTTTAGACCGCTTTAGACCGGTTCAGACCGGTTTAATCAGGTTCAGACTGGTTTAATCCGGTTCAGACAGGTTCGAACCGGTTCAGACTGGTTCAGACAGGTTTAATACAGTTTAGACCAGTTCAGACCAGTTTAATCCGGTTCAGAACAGTTCAATTCGGAGTCAAAGATAATAAAGAAGAAGGTAAAGAAGATAAAGAAGTCAAAGAAAGGAAAAAATGGGAAAGAAGGTAAAGAACAAGCTAAAGAAGTTAAAGAGGTAAAGAAGATGGTGGAGAAAGTAAAGAAAAGTCAAAGAAGGTCAAGTAGAAGGTAAAGAAGAAGTCAAAAAGGAAAATAAGAAGATAAAGAACAGTAAATAAGTCAAAGATGGCAAAGGAGAAGGTAAAGAAGTTAAGAAGAAGATAAAGAAGGTAAAGAAAAGTCCACTCTGGCACTGGGGAGATCAAACCAGTTTCAGTCACAGCAAAGATTGGTCTAGGACACCAAACGCCTCCGGGCTCCTTTTGAAGGAAGAGATGGGCAGGCGCCAATGCAGGAGCTCCTCCAACAACATGAAAGGCAACATGACATCACCACAAGCCAGACATCCCAAAACAACAAGAGTTGAAAACCCTACCCCAGAAGATATAGAAGAAACCGACCTTAAACAGTACCTTATAAAAATAATAATGGACCTTAAACAGGAGGTAAAAAACTGCCATAAAGAAATGGAGATGACAAACAAAAAGGTAGACGAAATCAATAAATCTCTCAAAGATACCCAAGAAAAACAAGAAAAAACAAGAAAAAGCAATCAAACAGGTAAGGGAAACAGTACAAGACCTGATAAATGAAATGGAGGTATTGAAGAAAACACAATCTTAGGGACAACTGGAAATGGATACTCTGAGTAAACGAACAGAAACTTCAGAGACAAGTATTTACAACCGAATACAAGAGATGGAAGAAAGAATCTCGGACTCTGAAGATAGTATAGAGGAAATAAACTCACAGATTAAAGAACTAAACAAATCTAACAAATTCTTAACACAAAACATTCAGGAAATCTGGGACACCATGAAAAGACCAAACCTAAGAATAATTGGGGTAGAAGAAGGAGAAGAATTACAACTCAAAGGCCCAGAAAACATATTCAACAAAATTATAGAAGAAAACTTCCCCAACCTAAAGAAGGATGTTCCTATGAGGATACAAGAAGCCTACAGAACAGCAAATAGACTGGATCAAAAGAAAGCATCCCCACGCCATATAATAATCAAAACACAAAACATACAGAATAAAGAACAGATATTAAGAGATGCAAAGGTAAAAGGTCAAGTAACATATAAAGGGAAATCTATCAGAATTACACCTGATTTCTCAATGGAAACCATGAAAGCCAGAAGAGCTTGTTAGATGTGCTACAGACACTAAGGGAACATGGATGCAAGCCTAGACTACTATACCCAGCAAAGCTTGCATTCACCATTGATGGAGAAAACAAGATATTCCAGGACAAAAACAGATTTAAACAATACGTAGCCACAAATCCAGCCTTGCAGAAAGTAATAGAAGGAAAATCACAAACCAAGGAGTCCAACAATGCCCACAATAACTCAGGCATCTAGCGACCTTTCACCAGCACAACTAGAAGAAGGGAAACACACAAACTCTACTACAAAAAATGACCGAAGTTAACAACCACTGGTCATTAATATCACTTAATATCAATGGACTCAATTCACCTATAAAAAGGCACAGGCTAAGAGACTGGATACGAAAACAGGATCCAACATTTTGCTGTTTACAAGAAACATACCTCAACCACAAAGACAGACACCTACTCAGAGTAAAGGGTTGGGAAAAGGTTTATCAAGCAAATGGCCCTAAGAAACAAGCGGGTGTGGCCATACAAATTTCCAACAAAGTTGACTTCAAACTAAAATCAATCAGAAGAGATGGAAAGGGACACTTTATACACATTACAGGAAAAATCCATCAGAATGAAGTCTCAATCCTGAATATCCATGCCCCTAATATAAAAGCTCCCACTTATGTAAAAGATACACTTCTAGAACTCAAGGCAGCCATCAAACCACACACACTAATAGTTGGAGACTTCAACACTCCTCTCTCACCAATGGACAGGTCAATCAGACAGAAACCTAACAGAGAATTGAAAGACTTAATGGAGGTAATGAATCAAATGGACTTAACAGACATCTATAGAACATTCCACCCAAATAGGAAAGAATATACCTTCTTCTCTGCGGCTCATGGAACCTTTTCGAAAATTGACCACAAACTCGGTAACAAAGCAAACTTCCACAGTTACAAAAAAATATTAGTAACCACCTGTGTCTTATCGGATCACCATGGATTAAAATTAGAATTCAACAACAATGCTACCCCCAGGAAAGCCCACAAACTCATGGAAACTGAACAGTCAACTACTGATCCACACCTGGGTCAAGGAAGAAATAAAGAAAGAAATTAAAGTCTATCTTGAATTTAATGAAAACAAAGACACAACATACTCAAACCTATGGGACACAATGAAAGCAGTGCTAAGAGGAAAGTTCATAGCGCTAAGTGCCCACGTAAAGAAAACGGAGAAAGCACTCATTGGTGACTTAACAGCACACCTGAAAGCTCTGGAAAAAAAAGAAGCAGACTCACCTAGGAGAAGTAGAAGACTGAAAATAATCAAACTGAGGGCAGAAATCAACAAAATAGAAACACAGAAAACAATCCAATGAATCAATGAAACAAGAAGCTGGTTCTTGGAGAAAATCAACAAGATTGACAAACCCTTAGCCAAACTAATCAAACGGCAGAGAGGAGAACACACAAATTAATAAGATCAGAAATGAAAAGGGGGACATAACCACAGACACAGAGGAAATTCAGAGAATCATTAGATCTTACTACAAAAGCCTGTATGCCACAAAATTGGAAAATGTAAAAGAAATGGACAGTTTTTTAGATAAATACCATATACCAAAGTTAAACCAGGACCAGGTAAATGCTCTAAATCGTCCTGTTAGTCGCGAAGAATTAGAAACTGTTATCAGAAACCTCCCTACCAAAAAGAGCCCAGGACCAGATGGTTTCAATGCGGAATTCTACCAGAACTTCCAAGAAGACCTAATACCTATACTCCTTAAGGTATTTCATAATATAGAAACACAAGAGTCACTGCCAAATTCCTTCTATGAAGCTACAGTTACCCTGATACCTAAACCACACAAAGACTCAACCAAGAAAGAGAATTACAGGCCAATCTCACTCATGAACATTGAGGCAAAAATTCTCAATAAAACACTGGCAAACCGAATCCAAGAACACATTAGAAAAATTATCAGATTACGATCAAGTAGGCTTCATCCCAGAGATGCAGGGCTGGTTCAACATACGAAAATCTATCAATGTAATCCATCATATAAATAAACTGAAGGAAAAAAAACCATATGGTCATCTCATTAGATGCTGAAAAAGCATTTGACAAAATTCAGCACCCTTTAATGATAAAGGTCTTGGAGAGATTAGAGGATACAAGGGTCATTCCTAAATATAATAAAAGCTATTTACAGCAAGCCGACAGCTAACATCAAATTAAACGGAGAGAAACTCAAGGCTATCCCACTAAATTCAGGAACACGACAAGGCTGTCCACTCTCTCCTTATCTCTTCAATATAGTGCTTGAAGTTCTAGCAATAGCAATAAGACAACATAAGGGAATCAAGGGGATTCAATTTGGAAAGGAAGAAGTTAAACTTTCATTATTTGCAGATGATATGATAGTATACATAAGCGACCCCAAAAACTCCACCAAAGAACTCCTACAGCTGATAAACTCCTTCAGTAACGTGGCAGGTTACAAGATCAACTCCAAAAAATCAGTTGCCCTCCTATACACAAAGGATAAGGAAGCAGAGAGGGGAATCAAAGAAGTATCACCTTTCACAATAGCCACAAATAGCATAAGATATCTGGGAGTATCTCTAACCAAGGAAGTGAAGGATTTATTTGACAAGAACTTTAAGTCTTTGAAGAAAGAAATTGAAGAGGATACCAGAAAATGGAAGGATCTCCCCTGCTCGTGGATTGGGAGGATCAACATAGTAAAAATGGCAATTCTACCAAAAGCAATCTATAGATTCAATGCAATCCCAATCAAGGTCCCATTAAAATTCTTCACAGAGATTGAGAGGACAATAATCAACTTTATATGGAAAAACAAGAAACCCAGGATAGCCAAAAAAATCTTATACAATAAAGGTACTTCTGGAGGCATTACCATCCCTGACTTCACACTCTATTACAGAGCTACAGTATTGAAAACAGCTTGGTATTGGCATAAAAACAGAGAAGTTGACCAATGGAATCGTATAGAAGACCCGGATCTTAAACCACAAACCTACGAACACCTGATTTTTGATAAAGGAGCCAAAAGTACACAATGGAAGAAAGAGGGCATCTTCAACAAATGGTGCTGGCATAACTGGATGTCAACCTGTAGAAGAATGAAAGTAGATCCACATCTATCACCATGCACAAAACTCAAGTCCAAATGGATTAAAGACCTCAATATTAATCTGAACACATTGAGCTTGATAGAGGAGAAAGTGGGAAGTACTCTACAACAAATGGGCACAGGGAACCGTTTCCTGCGCATAACCGCAGCTGCACAGACATTAAGGGCAACATTGAATAAATGGGACCTCCTGAAGTTGAGCAGCTTCTGTAAAGCAAAGGACATTGTCACAAAGACACAAAGGCAGCCTACTGACTGGGAAAAGATCTTCACCAACCCTGCAACTGACAAAGGTCTGATCTCTAAAATATATAAGGAACTCAAGAGACTAGACGTTAAAATGCCAATTAACCCAATTAAAAATTGGGGCGCTGAACTGAACAGAGAATTCTCAACAGAAGAAGTTCGAATGGCCAAAAGACACTTAAGGTCATGCTCAACCTCCCTAGCTATCAGGGAAATGCAAATCAAAACAACTTTGAGATATCATCTTACACCTGTCAGATTGGCTAAAATCCAAAACACCAATAATAACCTTTGCTGGAGAGGTTGTGGGGTAAGGGGTACACTCATCCATTGCTGGTGGGAATGCACACTTGTGCAACCACTTTGGAAAGCAGTGTGGCGGTTTCTCAGGAAATTCGGGATCAACCTACCCCAGGACCCAGCAATTCCACTATTGGGAATCTACCCAAGAGATGCCCAATCATACAACAAAAGCATATGCTCATCTATGTTCATAGCAGCATTATTTGTAATAGCCAGATCCTGGAAACAACCTAGATGCCCTTCAGTGGAAGAATGGATGAAGAAACTGTGGAATATATATATGCTAGAATACTACTCAGCGGTAAAAAACAATGACATCTTGAATTTTGCAGGCAAATGGATGGAAATAGAAAACAGTATTCTGAGTGAGGTAACCCAGACCCAAAAAGATGAACATGGGATGTACTCACTCATAATCGGTTTCTAGCCATAATTAAAGGACATCGAGCCTATAAATTTGGGACCCTTGAGAAGATAATAAGAAGGTGAACTCCCAAAAAAAGATATAGTAATCCTCCTGGATATTGGAAGTAGACACGATCGCCAGGCGAAATTGGGAACTTGAGGGTTGGGCGAGACTGGGCCAAGGGAAGATGGGGAGAGAAAACTGTGAAGGGGAGAACGGCGGGAGCTCGGAGGAATGGGGTGCTTGGGATATAGGAAGGGTGGATATGGGAGCAGGGAAGCATATATCTTAATTTAAGGAGCCACCTAAGGGTTGTCAAGAGACTTGACCCTAGAGGGGTTCCCAGGTTTCCAGGGAGACGCCCCCAGTTAGTTCCTTGGGCAGCTGAGGAGAGGGAGCCTGAAAAGGCCAGCTCCTATAGCCATACTGATGAATTTCTTGCATATCACCATAGAACCTCCACCTGATGAAAGATGAAGAAAATGACAGAGCCCCACATTGCAGCACCGGACTGAGCTCCCAAGGTCCTGATGAGGAGCAGAAGGAGAGAGAACATGAGAAAGAAAGTCAGGACCGTGAGGGAACCTCCAGCTGGCGACAGATGGGGAAGGTGACTGAGCCCCACATTGGAGAGCTGGACTGAGCTCCCAAGGTCCTGATGAGGAGCAGAAGGAGCGAGAACATGAGGGAGAAAGTCAGGAACGAGAGGGGTGCGTTCACTCATGGAGACGGTGGGACAGAACTAATGGGAGATCACCAACTCCAGTTGGAATGGGACTGATGGATCATGCGACCAAACCCGTCTCTCTGAATGTGGCCAACAGCGGGGGCTGACTGAGAAGCAAAGGACAATGGCTCTGGGCTCTGATTGTTCTTCATGGACGGGCTCTGTGGGAGCCTTCTCAGCTTGGTCGATCACCTTCCTGGACCTGGGGGGAGTTGGGAGGACCTTGGTCTTAGCATAGAGTGGGGAACCCTGAGGGCTCCTTGGCTTTGAGAGGGAGGGAGGGGAGGTATGGGTGGAGGGGAGGGGAGGGAAGGGGGAGAAGGAGGGGAGGGAAGGAGGAGGAGGAGGGGAAGGAGGGGGGAGGAGGAGGGAAGGAGATGGAAATAATAAAAAAAAAATAAAATAAAATACAGATGAAATGTCATTACAAAAAAAATAAAAAAAATAAAAATAAAAAACATGTACACAATGCTGAAAAAAAAATTCTCAATAAAATACTGGCAAACCGAATCCAAGAACACATTAGAAAAATTATCCATTACGATCAAGTAGGCTTCATCCCAGAGATGCAGGGCTGGTTCAACATACGAAAATCTATCAATGTAATCCATCATATAAATAAACTGAAGGAAAAAAACCATATGGTCATCTCATTAGATGCTGAAAAAGCATTTGACAAAATTCAGCACCCTTTTATGATAAAAGTTTTGGAGAGATTAGGGATACAAGGGTCATCCCTAAATATAATAAAAGCTATTTACAGCCAGCCGACAGCTAACATCAAATTAAACGGAGAGAAACTCAAGGCTATCCCACTAAATTCAGGAACACGACAAGGCTGTCCACTCTTTCCTTATCTCTTCAATATAGTGCTTGAAGGTCTAGCAATAGCAATAAGACAACATAAGGGAATCAAGGGGATTCAATTTGGAAAGGAAGAAGTTAAACTTT
>NW_024582202.1:0-43146 GCF_903992535.2 Arvicola amphibius | reverse complement strand
CAGGGAGCAGTGAGCCATTGGCATGGTCTCAGAGTACTTTCTTTCCGATCCCAAGCGGGCAAGGTTTTTAAGTGGATTTAGTGACCACGTTGGAGCGCCAATCTGTAGTGTGAAGCGGCGGGCTGTGTCCCGCCACCCGGCTAGCTTTACCCAAAATAATTACACAGAAACTGTATTCTTTTAAAACACTGCCTGGCCCATAGTTTCAGCCTCTTATTGGTTAATTCTCACATCTTCCTTTAACCCATATTTAGTAATCTGGGTAGCACCACGAGGTGTGGCTTACCAGGAGAGATCTTAACCTGCGTCCATCTCGGAGAGGAGCAGCATGGAGACTCACTATGGTGACTGCCTGAAGCGTCTCTCCCACTCTACTTCCTTGTTCCCACAATTCTGTTCTGTCTGTCTCTTAAAGGGCCAAGGCAGTTTTCTTTATTAATTAACCAATGAAAGAAACATAGATAACTCTCCTCCATCAAAAAAGACTTAAACTAGTTGGAATATGATATTTGTACTTATTGTATATAATTTCAAAGTAGGTTTAGAACTCTTTTAGTTAAACAAAAGGAGGAGGGCCCAGGAATGTGTTTTCCCCAGCGCCCATCGTGGGACATTTCTTGATCCTTCAACAATGTATAGACCATGAAAAAGATTTTTATCTTCACAATAGGAAATATTTAACTGTTACGGGAGCTCCTTCTGCTCCTTTAGCCAATAGCCACTGAGATACCAGCCCATTTGGGCATGGTCTCTCTCTTTAAAAATGTGGCCACTTCCCTCCAGTCGCTCTCTGGCTTCCTGCTCCGCTTCTGGTGACTAGGCTCCCTTCCTGATTGTGCAGAAGGCTGTTGTCTGGTATGGTGATCTGTAAGTTTTTTCCCTTCATATAAATAACCATTCTATTAATCATAATTTCAAACTGGTGTGGGATTGTTTGTGACTTACACCTTCAATTAACTTTAATCCAAACTGGGTTCTGATCTTGCCTAATAAGGCTTATATTCAAAGTATAGGTGAACCAAATATTTTTTCAAATGAATTAGCTATACCCTAAATAAAGCTCAAATATATATATATATATATATATATATATATATATATATATACTGCTAACACTCAATATAAATATCAAGTACCATGTCTGATATCCAGTTAAATATCAGCAGACCTAAAATAAATAGAAAATATGATTTTAATGTGAATATAATTATAAAAATAACATTTAAAAATTATATTGAATATCTATCTTATATAACCCAGGTTGTTTCAGAAATATTTTTATCATGTTTCTTCTTCCTAACTCCCATCATCCAATTTACTGAACACATTTTATTGTACTTTGAGGTAAAAGTGCATAATAATGTATTTATTGACATAAGATCTTCAGAACTTCATTTTAATAAATACAATTCAGCATTTTAAATGATTTCATTTTAGTTTTGAAGTAAAATTTTATGCAGCTAGCCACAAATTTATCTGTACTATTGCTATAATTTGAAAAATTGCTTTGTTCACACAAAGCCATTTCTGCAAACAAATAAAACTTTGCAATCATGTCTAGAATGTTCCTTTTTTGAACTAGTGCAAATGACTATTCTAATTTCTCTTCTTTTGAAATTTTGATTGGTTTAGGCTGCTTTTTATTTTTATTTTATCTATAATGAATTGTATCAACACACACATAGTGACTTACCCAGCATTCTCCTTTTCATGTGATTCCTATATCGTTGATATGGCCAGCTTCTCCCTGAGAGGCTATAATGCATATGGTTCAATTTTCCAGCCTGGACTTTTTAATCCTTTCCCTTTAGAAATAGCCTCCTGTTTTGATAGACAATGTCTGTCTCTTCAGACCTCCTTCTTAACTAATTGCAGGATCTGCCTGTGGTTCTGAGAATGTTTATAGGTTTGACCCTAATCCTTTGTGATGGGTGCAGGCAAGAGAACAGGCACAGCCTTGCTAACCTCCAGGGTCAACAATGATTTCAGAGAATGCTTTTGATATTTGGTTTTTCTCTTTCTGGTTAAAGATCTAGTTCCTTTGTACTTTGCCTTTTGGCCACTTGCATTAAGGCTCTATGAAAGCTTAGAAGCTCTCCACAGTCTGTGAAAACAGCCTCAGACACAGGCTCTTGTAGATAAGGTCAGTGCTCACAGGCAGTGCTGCACAGCCTTCCATGAGTCTCCCTCCCTCTGTGAAGAATTTCCTAGGCTCAGCAAAGGAGGCAGGTTTAATTAGTTTTCTTCACTCCTGGAGAGGTTCTGCTGCTCTTTGAGTGGGTACTTGGGGTGGTGAGAAAGTAATTCTCTTTTAACCTATCAATTGAGGCATAGTTCCCCACTGATAAGTGACTTCAAGCAGAAACAAAGATGGGTCTGTTTTCACAGCCTGCCAGGCTGAGAGTGGAGTCTTCAGCAAGGAACACAGCCTAAATAGAAAAAAGGTGGCCAGCTTTCACCTGCCAGGAATACCCAGTCCTCACCCCGAGACTGGAGCCATGACAAATGTTAATTCAGTATCCTATCAGTCTAGTTCTAGGCAGGGCTTTGCAAAGAGACAGAGGTTCTGTTTTCATGACAGCATCTGTCACTCCACTCGTGCACGAGCTCCACAGGGAAGACAGACGAGTGCCCCCTGTCTGATCTGTAGAGCTTTCCTTTGTAAAGTACCTCCTGGGATGAATGTATCTCCAGTGGCTAAACATTTTTATATGCCTCCTAAGTGCAAGTCTCTCTGAAGGTTTGAAGTGGGCAGATTTGGAGCTTTTACAATCCTTTTCTGGTCTACTGCCTTTGAATCATAAACCTCTACCATGACTTGTACAACAGTGTTTTAAGACCAGCAGTTGTTTCTGTAGGACACATCCTGCTAGAAGGAGTCAAGGGCATGCTGCTCAAATGCCATTGACTCTTGCACTTCAAGGTTTATGTGAATCTCTTCAACAAATGTTGATGTATTTTCTCTTTGCTATTTCAAAGTCTGGAGGTGATTTTCCTGTATCATATGTATCTGTATGTATGTGTATGCACATGGACAGATGTGTGTTGTGTATTTTGTGTACATGTATGTTTCTTCATTTGTACCTGGTGTAGGCATATGCAAAACAGAGGACCACCTTGAGTGTTGTTTTTCTGCCACTATTGACCATACAGTTTTACTTCCCAGGAACTTAGCAAGTAGAGTAGGTTGGCTGTCCGTAAGATACAAGGATCTTCCTAAATCTGCCTCCCCAGTGATGGGACTCAAAGTCCATTCTACCAAATCTAGAAATTTTAAGATAGGTTCTAGGTACTGAACTCAGTACAAAGTATATATTCTACAGACTATTATTGTGGTATGTGGTACCACAAACCCCATTGTACAATTTTTGATAATTATCCCTGATGGAATGTCTCTTTCCTCAGGAGATCTAAATGATAGGTTTGTTTATCTCTTTGAAAGATAAAATTTTCTGAGTCTACAATAATGAGAGTCATGGAAAGGCATGTCTATTGGTGAAATAGTGGCATAAAAGTTATGGATACAACCAAAGCCTCTGTGTTGGGATTTTAGGTTCATTCCACCAAAGGGAACGCATGTCTGGTACTATAAGCCTCATCAATAACTGTTAGATAATGAGATCACAGGCCCTACTGTAGACACCAATACTATAATTTTGCTAAAGGGCTATATTACCAAACCACCTTCTAAATATTTGTGTTTATATCTTCAGATTAATTCTATACTCAAACTTCATCAGGAAACTTATTTCAGTGGGTGACAGTTAATTCATAGACATGTAACTGTTTGTACATTCAATATTAATTGATGGTGGAGTACTCAGGTCTAAATGAGTCATCAATATAACCTCCCCCCAAGATTAATAAGGATGATGCATCACAAAAATAAAAAAGGTCATAGTATGTGTGCTGCAAAGAGTTATCTTCTGGAATTGATATGGTCATTGTATCCATAAGTTCACTACAGCTGTAATTATCCACATAAAATTTGAAAATGATTGGCCCATCAACAATCTATCATGGAATTGGGACTGGTCCATGAGGTCTTAGTTCTTACTGAATGATTAATGACAGTTGCTGGAGACTGTTGAAGGAGTGTCACTCTCTTCAGTGGTGTTGTCACTAGCAAGTTGTCCATCCATGCTCCAGAAAGGAAACAAAAACAAAACAAAACAAAACAAAAAACCTCAAACTTCTGCATATGCTTGTGCAAACAGTACTAATTAAATCAGTACATCATTTAAAAATGATATGAAACAGGAGGATGACTTGATGGGGAAAAGTTTCAGAAAAAGAAGGGAGAAGGATACAATCATCTAGCGGGGTAGATGATTGAAATAATTATGTATTAGAATGAGTCTATCAAGGAATTTTTTAGAAAGTATTACATATTGCTTTTTTCCTAACTTAGGATTTTTAGGATTGGGGAGATGCTTCAATCACTTAAGTGCCTGAAATACAGGCATGTACTTGAGTTTCACCAGCACCCAAATAAAACAAACATGGCAGTGCACAGTAACCCCAGCACTGGTTGGAGAGTGGCAGAGGCAGGGTGCTCACAGCTGGCTAACTGGTTTAGTAGAATCAGGGAAAATTAGGTTCAGTGAATGACACTGTTTTAAAATCAAAAATAACGTGAGAGGATAAGGCCATGGGAAGTAGGGCTTTGTGAACGACCAAGCGCACAAGTTGACCGGGTTCCCAGCGATGGCGAGTCGGCCCGCCACTCATCCTCTCCATCTTCATTTTTGCCGTCTTTAAAATCCATGCCTTCCGGGATTCGTGAGGAGCTGACTCACAAAAATAGAACTGGCCATTGGCTGACCAATAGCAACGCTGCAAGTCTGGAGAAATGAAGTCACTAGTAGTTAGGACGACGTAAGTCTAAAAGGAAGATTTAACATTATCCTGTTTGTCGTGGAAACTTGTAAACTTGTAAACCACGTTATTTGTCCTCATGTCACTGAGGAGTCATCCTCCCAAACTCTCAGAAACCCACTGGGTGCACAGGAGCCTGTGTCCACAGGAAATCATGTCCTCATTTCCTAACTAGCATAGTAGTTAAACCCTTGAGACTGTAGGTTCTTGTCCCTGCTCTGCCACATCCAAATGGTTTGATGATGGTGGGTCTCTGAGTCTCTGTGAAAGGAGAAGACCATTTCCTCACAGGGGTGTGTGTCAACGTTGCCACTACACTTACAACGCTCTAAATGGTACATGGGAAAAGTATGAAAAATATCATTTTCTTTTGAAAACCAAGGTGGCCATTGGTGTCATGGGAGATTTGTTCCAGGATCATGCTCAAACATCAAACTCTAAGATAGGTATCAAGTCATTTATATAAAATGACACAGTATTTGCATATAACCGACATGCATTCTCCCTATACTTTCAATAAAGTCTGTATTACTTATAATGAATAATATAATGTAAAAAAAAATCAAAAATAAGGTGAAGGGTGATTATGAAAACACTCAAATTTTGCCCCTGGACTCCAACACGCACACACAAAGACACACACACAGACACACATGTGCACATGTACATAAGAATGAATACAAACACAGTATAAATAAATGTGAGAATTTGCATGTTGAGGAAATTAATAATTAATAATACACAGCCTTCTAAAGTTTACAAAAAATTTTTATATACCTTACATAATACTCATTAAAGATTTTCCTATCCAAGACAATGAAGTAGATGCCTATGTAATTTAACAACTTGCCCAAAAAATTTTTAAATTGAAAGATTTTGTATCCAAGTTGGACTGGATCCATGGCTGGCTGTTTAATTCATCAAGATAACTGTTGTCTTCCTGCTGTGAAGCCCTGTTCTCTCTTCTTTGTCAGTAATTGAGATGTGCATTTCCCCCCCCCATTGCTTCTAAAGTATTTGTGTTTTATAGTCAAAAGCATAAAGATTTAGGAGATAGCTCTTACCTGAGAATTGAGGTTTGAAAGCTTATAATCATTGAGAGAAAATACACTAACGTCTACACATGCCAGGAAGAAAGTGTTGTTGAATAGATACATTTTTATATACAATATTATTTATATACAATATAATACTCATTAAAGCTTTTCTTATCCGAAATAGTGAAATAGATGAAACACACCATTTAAAATCCAGTAGATATATGCATATATGTATAGCTATATGTCTGTGCAAATAGATGTCTGATGTACATAGTACATACAGATAATTTCTGGGAACCCTGGCTCTGTAAGTTTCATCCACTTCCTCCCTTTATTAAAGCTGAGTATTTCATTCAGATAAGGCTAGTTTGGTTATTTTCCATTGCCAGCCGACCACGCACGCTACATTTTGGCATCCAACTGGGGCATTTGGGAGCCTTTAGCTCCTGATCCCAACGCCAACCACAGGGAGTTGGGCTTTTGTTTGACTCAGTGGTCCCCCCAGTGAGCTTGGGCAGCCGCCACCGTTTAATGACTGCTGAGCGGCTTCCCCCCACCCCCCACCACCACCCCACCCCCCCCCCCCCGCTCCCTGCCATTGAGAGAGAACTCCCATTTGTGCAGCTTTTGTGCTATGGGGATCTGACATTGATTTTAATTCAGCAGGTTACCCGCGTGCAGTTTTTTCCCCCAGGAGCTGCTTGCATCTCAGCTGCCTGCGTGTGCACAAGCTGAGGACAGAGCCAAGGCTCAAGCCGTGCCTGGTCTGAGCCATGTCTGGTCCCGCGATCCCACCATGCACCTGTCCAGAGCTTCGAGCCACCCCCTTACTCACCAGCCACGCAGATTGCACATTACACCATCTCAGTGCAGTTCCCTCCCCTGCCGGTCTCTCAGTGCCCATGCACAGCCTCAGTTCCCGGTGCCATCTTTGACTTTCTTGGCCATGTAGATCCGGGTGCACCCTGCCATCTACTGGCAGACAAGGGTCATTACAGGTAAAATTTCTTTCAATTAAAAATAAATGTATAACTCACGGCCCTGCCTCTCCCAAGCCTTCCCTAGTGTTTTCAGGTGTCCTGCTCCTATACTAAGGCCATCCACCCAAAGGGGTCAGACTCTGGCCTCCAGGCAGGTCTGAGGATTCCTGCAAGGGAGTGTGGGCTCCTTCAGATTGTGCTGTTAGTGTTTTCAGGTGGCCTGCTCCTGTACTAAGGCCATCTACCCAAAGGGGTCAGACTCTGGCCTCCAGGCAGGTCTGAGGATTCCTGCAAGGGAGTGCGGGCTCCTTCAGATTGTGCTGCCAGGTTAGCTGTGTGGTATTCCATCCCGCCCTGCCCCCACCTTGGCCCTTTTGTCCTGGCGGCATCACTGGGCTGCCTGGAATTCCTGATCCTGTGCCCTGGAATTCCATCTGGACTGGTGAGTGAATGCGGACCCTAGGGCAACCTGCCCTGGAAGAGAGTACAGACCCCCTGCCCCCAGCTTCCTCTGCAGGCTCGTCTTTGTTTCTCACAACCCTGCCTCTCCCAAGCTTTCCCTAGTGTTTTCAGGTGTCCTGCTCCTGTACTAAGGCCATCCACCCAAAGGGGTCAGACTCTGGCCTCCAAGCAGGTCTGAGGATAACTGCAAGGGAGTTCAGGCTTCTTCAGATTGTGACACAAGGAATAGGTCTTCCTCTGGCACTGGGGAGATCCAACCAGATTCAGTCACAGCTAAGATTGGTCTAGGACACCAAGTGCCTCCCAGCTCTATTTGAAGGAAGAGATGGGCAGGTGCCAATGCAGGAGCTACTCCAAAAACATGAAAGGCAACATGACATCACCACAATCCAGACATCCCGAAACAACAAGAATTGAACACACTACCACAGAAGATATAGAAGAAACCGACCTTAAACAGTACTTTATGAAAATAATAGAGGACCTTAAACAGGAGGTAAAAAACTGCCATAAAGAAATGGAGATGACAAACAAAAAGGTAGATGAAATAAATAAATCTCTCAAAGATACCCAAGAAAAACAAGAAAAAGCATCTAGCGACCCTTCACCAGCACAACTAGAAGAAGGGAAACACATAAACTACTACATAAAAATGACTGGAGTTAACAACCACTGGTCATTAATATCACTTAATATCAATGGACTCAATTCACCTATAAAAAGGCACAGGCAAAGAGATTGGATACAAAAACAGGATCCAACATTCTGCTGCTTACAAGAAACACACCTCAACCACACAGACAGACACCTACTCAGAGTAAAGGGTTGGGAAAAGGTTTATCAAGCAAATGGACATAAGAAACAAGCCAATGTGGCCATACTAATTTCTAACAAAGTTGACTTCAAACTAAAATCAATCAGAAGAGATGGAAAGGGACACTTTACACTCATTACAGGAAAAATCCTTCAGAATGAAGTCTCAATCCTGAATATCTATGCCCCTAATATAAAAGCTCCCACTTATGTAAAAGAAACACTTCTAGAACTCAAGGCAGCCATCAAACCACACACACTAAGAATTGGAGAAATCAACACTCCTCTCTCACCAATGGACAGGTCAATCAGACAGAAACCTAACAGAGAATTGAAAGACTTAATGGAGGTAATGAACCAAATGGACTTAACAGACATCTATAGAACATTCCACCCAAATAGGAAAGAATATACCTTCTTCTCTGCGGCTCATTGAACCTTTTCGAAAATTGACCATATACTCGGTAAAAAAGCAAACTTCCACAGTTACAAAAAAATATTAGTAACCACCTGTGTCTTATCGGATCACCATGGATTAAAATTAGAATTCAACAACAATGCTACCCCCAGAAAGCCCACAAACTCATGGAAACTGAACAGTCAACTACTGAACCACACCTGGGTCAAGGAAGAAATAAAGAAAGAAATTAAAGTCTTTCTTGAATTTAATGAAAACCAAGACACAACATACTCAAACCTATGGGATACAATGAAAGCAGTGCTAAGAGAAAAGTTCATAGCACTAAGTGCCCACTTAAAGAAAACGGAGAAAGCACTCATTGCTGACTTAACAGCACACCTGAAAGCTCTGGAAAAAAAAGAAGCAGACTCACCTAGGAGAAGTAGAAGACTGGAAATAATCAAACTGAGGGCAGAAATCAACAAAATAGAAACACAGAAAACAATCCAAAGAATCAATGAAACAAGAAGCTGGTTCTTGGAGAAAATCAACAAGATTGACAAACACTTAGCTAAACTAATCAAATGACAAAAGGAGAACACGCAAATTAATAAGATCAGAAATGAAAAGGGGGACATAACCACAGACACAGAGGAAATTCAGAGAATCATTAGATCTTACTACAAAAGCCTGTATGCCACAAAATTGGAAAATGTAAAAGAAATGGACAGTTTTGTAGATAAATACCATATACCAAAGTTAAACCAGGACCAGGTAAATCCTCTAAATAGTCCTGTTAGTTGCGAAGAATTAGAAACTATTATCAGAAACCTCCCTACCAAAAAGAGCCCAGGACCAGATGGTTTCAATGCGGAATTCTACCAGAACTTCCAAGAAGACCTAATACCTATACTCTTTAAGGTATTTCATAATATAGAAACACAAGAGTCACTGCCA
This sequence comes from Arvicola amphibius, assembly GCF_903992535.2. Taxonomy (NCBI): domain Eukaryota; kingdom Metazoa; phylum Chordata; class Mammalia; order Rodentia; family Cricetidae; genus Arvicola; species Arvicola amphibius. The sequence continues at coordinate 33,616 of NW_024582202.1, read as the reverse complement.
AATTCCTTTTATGAAGCTACAGTTACCCTGATACCTGAACCACACAAAGACTCAACCAAGAAAGAGAATTACAGGCCAATCTCACTCATGAACATCGATGCAAAAATTCTCAATAAAATACTGGCAAACAGAATCCAAGAATACATTAAAAAATTATGGACTACTATCAAGTAGGCTTCATCCCAGAGAGGCAGGGCTGGTTCAACCTACGAAAATCTATCAATATAATCCATCATATAAATAAACTGAAGGATAAAAACCATATGATCATCTCATTAGATGCAGAAAAAGCATTTGACAAAATTCAACACCCAGTTATGATAAAGGTCTTGGAGAGATTAGGGATACATGTGTCATTCCTAAATATAATGAAGGCTATTTACAGCAAGCTGACAGCTAACATCAAATTAAATGGAGAGAAACTCAAGGCCATCCCACTAAATTCAGGAACACGACAAGGCTGTCCACTCTCTCCTTATCTCTTCAATATAGTGCTTGAAGTTCTAGCAATAGCAATAAGACAACATAAGGGAATCAAGGGAATTTGATTTGGAAAGGAAGAAGTTAAACTTTCATTATTTGCAGATGATATGATAGTATACATAAGCGACCCCAAAAACTCCACCAAAGAACTCCTACAGCTGATAAACTCCTTCAGTAACGTGGCAGGATACAAGATCAACTCCAAAAAATCAGTTGCCCTCCTATACACAAAGGATAAGGAAGCAGAGAGGGAAATCAGAGAAGTATCACCTTTCACAATAGCCACAAATAGCATAAGATATCTGGGAGTATCGCTAACCAAGGAAGTGAAGGATTTATTTGACAAGAACTTTAAGTCTTTGAAGAAAGAAATTGAAGAGGATACCAGAAAATGGAAGGATCTCCCCTGCTCGTGGATTGGGAGGATCAACATAGTAAAAATGGCAATTCTACCAAAAGCAATCTATAGATTCAATGCAATCCCCATCAAGATCCCATCAAAATTCTTCACAGATATTGAGAGGACAATAATCAACTTTATATGGAAAAACAAGAAACCCAGGATAGCCAAAAAAATCTTATACAATAAAGGTACTTCTGGAGGCATTACCATCCCTGACTTCAAACTCTATTACAGAGCTACAGTATTGTAAACGGCTTGGTATTGGCATAATAACAGAGAAGTTGACCAATGGAATCGTATAGAAGACCCGGATCTTAAACCACAAACCTATGAACACCTGATTTTTGATAAAGGAGCCAAAAGTACACAATGGAAGAAAGAGGGCATCTTCAACAAATGGTGCTGGCATAACTGGATGTCAACCTGTAGAAGAATGAAAGTAGATCCATATCTATCACCATGCACAAAACTCAAGTCCAAATGGATTAAAGACCTCAATATTAATTTGAACACATTGAGCTTGATAGAGGAGAAAGTGGGAAGTACTCTACAACAAATGGGCACAGGGAACCGTTTCCTATGCATAACCCCAGCTGCACAGACTTTAAGGGCAACATTGAATAAATGGGACCTCCTGAAGTTGAGCAGCTTCTGTAAAGCAAAGGACATTGTCACTAAGACACAAAGGCAGCCTACTGACTGGGAAAAGATCTTCACCAACCCTGCAACTGACAAAGGTCTGATCTCTAAAATATATAAGGAACTCAAGAGACTAGACGGTAAAATGCCAATTAACCCAATTAAAAAATGGGGCGCTGAACTGAACAGAGAATTCTCAACAGAAGAAGTTCAAATGGCCAAAAGACACTTAAGGTCATGCTCAACCTCCCTAGCTATCAGGGAAATGCAAATCAAAACAACTTTGAGATATCATCTTACACCTGTCAGATTGGCTAAAATCCAAAACACCAATAATAACCTTTGCTGGAGAGGTTGTGGGGTAAGGGGCACACTCATCCATTGCTGGTGGGAATGCAAACTTGTGCAACCACTTTGGAAAGCAGTGTGGCGGTTTCTCAGGAAATTTGGGATCAACCTACCCCAGGACTCAGCAATTCCACTATTGGGAATCTACCCAAGAGATGCCCAATCATACAACAAAAGCATATGCTCATCTATGTTCATAGCAGCATTATTTGTAATAGCCAGATCCTGGAGACAGCCTAGATGCCCTTCAGTGGAAGAATGGATGAAGAAACTGTGGAATATATACATGCTAGAATACTACTCAGCGGTAAAAAACAATGACATCTTGAATTTTGCAGGCAAATGGATGGAAATAGAAAACACTATTCTGAGTGAGGTAACCCAGACCCATAAAGATGAACATGGGATGTACTCACTCATATTCGGTTTCTAGCCATGATTAAAGGACATCGAGCCTATAAGTTTGGGATCCTTGAGAAGATAATAAGAAGGTGAACTCCCAAAAAAGATATAGTAATCCTCCTGGATATGGGAAGTAGACACGATCGCCAGGCAAAATTGGGAACTTGAGGGTTGGGCAAGACTGGGCCAAGGGAAGATGGGGAGAGAAAAGTGTGAAGGGGAGAGCAGGGGGAGCTCGGAGGAATGGGGTGCTTGGGATATAGGAAGGGTGGATATGAGAGCAGGGAAGCATATATCTTAATTTAAGGAGCTACCTGAGGGTTGTCAAGAGACTTGACCCTAGAGGGGTTCCCAGGTTTCCAGGGAGATGCCCCCAGTTAGTTCCTTGGGCAGCTGAGGAGAGGGAGCCTGAAAAGGCCAGTTCCTATAGCCATAATGATGAATTTCTTGCATATCACCATAAAATCTCCACCTGACGATAGATGAAGAAAATGACAGAGCCCCACCTTGGAGCACCGGACTGAGCTCCCAAGGTCCTGATGAGGAGCAGAAGGAGAGAGAACATGAGAAAGAAAGTCAGGACCGTGAGGGAACCTCCAGCTGGCGACAGATGGGGAAGATGACTGAGCCCCACATTGGAGCACTGGACTGAGCTCCCAAGGTCCTGATGAGGAGCAGAAGGAGCGAGAACATGAGGGAGAAAGTCAGGAACGAGAGGGGTGCGTTCACTCATGGAAACGGTGGGACAGAACTAATGGGAGATCACCAACTCCAGTTGGAATGGGACTGATGGATCATGCGACCAAACCCGTCTCTCTGAGTGTGGCCAACAGCGGGGGCTGACTGAGAAGCAAAGGACAATGGCTCTGGGCTCTGATTGTTCTTCATGGACGGGCTCTGTGGGAGCCTTCTCAGCTTGGTCGATCACCTTCCTGGACCTGGGGGGAGTTGGAAGGACCTTGGTCTTAGCATAGAGTGGGGAACCCTGATGGCTCCTTGGCCTTGAGAGGGAAGGAGGGGAGGTATGGGTGGAGGGGAGGGGAGGGAAGGGGGAGAAGGAGGGGAGAGAAGGGGGAGAAGGAGGGGAGGGAGGGGGGAGGAGGAGGGAAGGAGATGGAAATTTTTAAATATAAAAAAAATAAAAAAAAATAAAAAAGAAAAAAAAATAAACTAAGTTATAAACTAAAAAAAAAAAAAAGAATACAGTTTCTGTGTAATTATTTCGGGTGTAAAACTAACCCATGCAGGAGCTGGGCAGGATGAAAAGCAGCCCTGCCCGCAGCTCCTCACTACATGTGTGGACCCAGTGGAATGACCAGGCATTTTTTTCCTTTATAAATTGATTTTATTGAGCTATGTAATTTTCTTTGCTCCCCTTCCTTCTCTTCTGTCCCCTCCAAACCTCTCCCATGGTTCCCATATTCCCAATTTTCTTAAGAGATTTTGACTTTTTCTACTTTTCATGTAGATTAGATCCATGTATGTCCCTCTTAGGGACCTCATTGTTGTCTAGGTTCTCTGGAATTGTGAATTGCAGGCTGGTTTTCTTTGCTTTATGTCTAAAATGGCCAGTACTTATAAGGGAGACTTGGCATCAGAATCAAGCATCCCAGAGAGACACTTGATTGGGCATTACTCCCTTAAAAGCTGCAATGGAAAAGGAGGCCTCCAAAACCTGGAAAATCAGGGATAGATTGTATGCCAAATCTACCAAAGGAGTGCTGTCTTTGCTGCATATTGACACAAGCTCATGTCAGATTTCTGATTTATAAATTCTTATGACAATAGAGCTAAGTGAAATTCAAGTCCATATTTATGGTAATTTGCTTGCAGCAATAAGAAGCTAAAGCACATACCACTGGTTAAGTCTTGTGTGACATTTTCTAAGTATTCTGGCCGCATGTAAAAACAGCTAGTTTTCCTGACTCTCTCAGTGGTACCTTGGGCACCTCCTTTCATTATCTGAGGAAAGATAGTGACAAAATGACTTTGAGTGCAGTTAGTTAGTAGCGGGTCAAAACTCTCCTCCAACACAAAACCTTGAAAACAAATTGGTAAGTTCTACTGACTATTTTGCCTATTTAATGATAAATTATGTTTATTGATCTATCTGGTTTTATATCTCTCTATTTCTAATTTATTTCTCTGCTGCTGGGATGGAATGCTGAAAAAATACAACTCATGGAAGAAAGTGTTTAGTTGACTTACACACTGTTTTCCATCACCTAGGAAAACCAAGGCCGGAACTCAAAGCAGGGGCTTGAAGGAGAAACTATGGATGGACACTACTTACTGGTTTTTCAGCAACCTTATGTATGCAGCCCTGAAGCCTAGGGATGACATCACCCACAGTGGGTTGGGACCTCCTACATCAACTGAAATTCAAGAAAATGTCTTACAGACATGTTCATAAGCTAATAGGATGGAAGCACTTTTTCATATGAGATTTTCTCTTCCCAATTACCTGTAGGTTTGTGTCAAGTTGTCAGCAGAAGCTAATTGTCATATAAACACACATACAGAGAGAGAGAGAGAGTGGGAGGGAGGTTGGGGAAAATTATTTAAAAGCAATAATTCTTTTCCTGTCTAAAACACCTGATAGTCTAAAAGAGAGCTGAACAGAAAATAGTGAGGCAGAAGCAAAGCTATATGAGGCTGGCAGTCAGGGAGTATAAGTAGAAGGAGGAACAAGGAAGAGAAAGACCAATAAAACAAGGAGAGGAGGACAGTAGGGGCCAGCCACCCAGCCACCCAGAAACCCAGCCAGTCACAGAGTAAGAAGGGAAAGTAAGACATACATAAGTAAAAAAGGAAAAGGCCCAGAGGCAAAAGGTAGTTGGGGGGAGGGTAACTTCATCTGGCTAGCATCAGGTCAAACTAAGACTGGGAATTAATAAATAAGAATAAGTCTCCATGTGTGATTTATTTGAGAGCTGGGTGGCATCCCCCCCAAAAAAGCCAAAAAAGTAAAACATACAACAGAGATACAGAAAGATTATCTGAAGAAAGAATTCTATGCTGAATGTGAGGACATCAATGGGGTATGAGATTTAATATAAAGAGATGGATGCCAAATACCAGCATTCATCTCAGGATTTGTTTCCTGCCTGTGGCTGAGAATCAAGTGGCCAAGTGCCTCCCACTCCTGTGGTGATGATTTCCTTCCAGGGTGGAGTCTACCTTCTCAGCCTTTGTCCGTAGGTTACTCTGGCAGGTTTTCTGCTACTGTAACAGGAAATGTAATGAATAAAAGGAAGCCTTACAGAACGCAAGATAGCAATGATGGCTGGTTTCTTTGGGTGACACTTGGCTTTGGAGGACCACAGGTTATGTTTGAACAGCATCCAGATCTTGGCAGTTCAGGGACTTGACTTTGATCTAGTTTTCTTTCTGTGGCTATGATCAAACATTGACCAAAAGCAACTTTGGGAAGAAAAGGTGCATTTCACCTTGCAGCTTGCAGTCAATCATCAAAAGAGACCAATGCAAGAACTCAAGGCAGGTGCTTGAATTGAAAACCAGTGGAGGAACCGTGTTCTGCCCCATAGCCTACACTGCTCTATTGTAAATGAAATTATGCTGTGGCTCGCATTGGCATTTTCTAGACAGACATTCTATCATTATAGTGTCATATAAAGCACGATATCACCACTAAAATAATTTTCCCTTGGGGAAAATTATCAAGGTGAAGGGTGAGAAAACATAAATCTTTCTTGCAATGGGTGAAGAATTAAAAAGAACAATGATTCTTAAGATGGTAGTACAAGAAAAATGAGGCTGGGTAGTTAAGCACTGTTGATTAGAAAGTAAGAAACAATCAGTTGCTGCATTTGGTGATTTACTATACCCTCTTAGTGCATACATTGAGGTTATTTGCTCCAGAAGGAAACTGTAGAGAAATTCGTAATTCATAAACTTTAGCAATACATTTATGATGAAGCAGATAATGCTAACAAGTGAGCAGAGCAGATATTCAGAGTCTCATGCTACTGTTTTCAGGATGCTTAAAGTAGCATTTTTTATTTGCTTTAGTAATGCAGCTGCTTTTCCACAAATCTCTTTTCATAATCACAGATGCATGAAACACCCTAGATACAATAAAAGGAATATACAATAAAAGTAAATTTTATAATAAGATACAATAAAAGTAAATGTAGGGCTAGGGCTAGATCCTTGACTCTCTGTCAATGGAATTCCTAACCCTTGTTTCATGAAGTTCAGTTCTTATGGTAATATAATGAATTTAACAGTTTAGTTGTATTTATAATACATATATATAACACATAAATGTATCACATATTATATGTATTTATATACATATATATAATCTGTTATGATTCCCAAAGGTATAGATTTTTTCAATCATTGATCACAGATATAACTCAGATATGTGACTTATCAGTTAGTTTAACAAGTTTCAATGAAACTCTTTATGTCCTTATATAAAAATAGACATAGTAACTCTCAGTTATTCATTTTGATTCAGTACAATATTTGACCTCTTATATGTCTCAAATGTTGATAAACTAGGCTATTTAAAATTGTTTAAGAAAAGTATGTATGAAGGCTCCTGACTTTTGTATCCTGCTACATTGCTGAAGGTATTTATTAGTTGTACACCTTTTCTGGTAGAGTCTTTTGGGTGTTTATGTATAAAATTATATCATCTACAAATAAGGAAACTTTTACTTCTTTCTTTCCTATTTAATATCTCTTTCAATTGTTTAATTGCTCTAGCTAAGATTTCAAGTACTGTAGTGAATAGGCATTAAGAGAGTGGGCAACCTTCTCTTGCTCCTGATTTTAATAGAAATGTTTTGAATTCTATTTAGAATAATGTTGGCTGTGGACTTGCTATTGATTACTTTTACAAGTTGAGTTATGCCCTTTTATTCCTAGTTTCTCTATAAATTATAATGAATGGATTTTGGATGTTGTTAAGGACCTTTTATGTATCTGATAAGGCGATCATGTGGGTTTTTTTGCCATTTTGATAATGTTCTGTTGCTAAAGGCACTAATTATTTATGTCATAGAATGTGGAGAAATTGAGCTGATTCCCAACTAGAAGCTCCACACTCACTGCCTAGTGTTCAAGGTTCAAGAAGATACTTTCTAGGCTACTAAATGAGAAGGTATCATCAATTTCACTCAGCTACAAACTCAGTGACCTACAACTGCTTGGAAGATAAACTGGTATAATGGTGACACAATGATATGTGACTAACCAACCTCATCTGATAAGATTTAAGGCCCCCACTCATCCATGACACTGTTATTTATTGTTATTTACCAAGAAATTGATATAGATCACAGACCTAGGGGAAACCCTATTATTCTGCTAAAGGAAAATAGCAATACAATGACTTCTAATGACATATAGCTATACCCATATAAAAGAGCATTATTCAACCCTCATGAGAGAAATTTCTTCTTTCTTTATATGGTAATTAACAAAGACATCCACAGTTGGACAATGTGCAGAGACTGAGCTACTTTGAAGTACTGAAGAAGCCTAAGGTCAATGCCTTGATGAAACCCCACCACTCAAGGCTCAGGGATCAACTTGGAGTAGGAGATTGAAAGATTGCTAGAGCCAGAGGTAGTGAAACTCAGAAGAAAGAGCACCTTCCAGGCACAAGGCTGACAAACATGTGAAAGCATAGAGACTCTGATAGCATGTGCAAGACCTGAAGAGGTTCATACCAGACAAAATTCCAGTGCTGACAATGGGAAGCTGACACAAATTCTACCCCTCACCAAGAATCTATTTACAACTAATGCCTGCTGGAAAGGTAAAATCAATTTTCCTCAAAGGAATGTCAACCATGTGCCAGGCAGGCGCCATGCTCCTTAGTGGCTGTCCAATATAGAAAAGACTCCTTAGTGTGTGCATGTGTGTGTACATGAGGGAGAGAAGGAAAGAGAAAGAGAGAGAGAGAGAGAGAGAGAGAGAGAGAGAGAGAGAGAGTGGAGTAGAGTGATAGGGAAGTGGGGAGGTATTCTTGGAGGATTTGCATAAAGGAACAGAATATTATCAAATTATATTAAAAAATGAAATAAAAATTAAACCAAAAATAACCCAAGAACTATACCAAGGCACATACCTCTGTGCAGGTGGGGAGTCCTAATTTGATTCAGCAGTTTTATTAATAACAAAAAATACATGAACTAGGAAGAAAGATGAGTTGGGGTACTAGGAATATTTGAAGTGAGTAGTGGAGATTGGATAAGATCAATATACGTTATGTAAATGCATAAAATTTTCAGATAATAAAAAAAATCCCAAAAAGGAAAACAGTGTTACAACAAGGAGGCTTGAATTTAAATTCTATCTTACCTACAGAATCTACACACTACTACAGCAAGATTAATTTTGTGTAATTCCCAAGTAATATAACAAGTGATATTATTTTCCAAGTTAGTAATCCATGACAACTTTGAAGTCTAAAAAGTTTGGGTGTAAGCTTTTGTCCTAATCATAACATAAATCTTCTGCCCTTAATCTATTCTGTCTTACCAAGATAAAGTATCCTTGTGTATGTTTGTTATTTCATCACTAATAACACATAGGGAAGCATCACAGAAACATGAATTACAGGATAATGCCAATTACTACCACCATCTGTGGGAGCCATTTCTGGTTGGAAAACCACAACAGAAAACTGTACTTGTCATTCAGTGACAGATGATGGCCAGCTTGAGAAGATTTTTACTACAGCTTGCTAGAGAGAGCAGAGCGAGGAGATAATAATAACAACATACATCAGCCTCCAAGCATCTCTGTTAACATCATATAGGTACTTGAGAGTTTGTGACTTCTTGCCTGTATACGAAAGGAATCAATTTGCACCCCTGAAACACAGGAAACACAAATTTGTCTCCAAATTTGGAAACCATTTTTTCCATCAGGATTGGTTAGTATGCAGGTTTGTTATTTATGTATGGACACCCAAACATGGTTTACCATGAGTCGATACAGGGAATTAAGTAGTATCCTAGTAATATAAAATCCACTGCTAACATGAATCATAGGGTACAGATTTACTATACAATTTGATCAAAATAACAGCTAATAAAAGCATATAGCATCAGTTTTCTGGTTTTAAATACATGTATCTCTGTGTATGTTCATATTTGGGCACAAATTTAAAGAGTAGATCATCCCATGTCTTGTGGCCATTATCTCCTGTACAACACAGTTAAGTGATATTTACATTACTTGTTTTAATATAGAAATGATATTGTTTGATCATGCATCCTACAACCTAGTTAAATTCCTTTATCAGTGTTCTCAGACCAGGGTGTTTCTTGATAATTTTCTGCTTGATTATGCCATTGGAAAATTTAGTAAATCTTCTGCTGTTAGTCACAGACTCTAATTATTCTCTAACAGCACACACATACACATTCATCCCATTTTCCAGGAAGGTGGCATTACTCTACTCTTTCCAATCTTTGTTCCCTGTGAGTCTAGACAAGTTGTCTATTTTGTCCACCATTATGATAACCTCTGAAGATGAGGGTCCACTTTGATTTGTTCCCAAGAAAAGGAAACACACAAAGGTACTGAGAGCACTGCTGCCATGCCAGAATTAAACTACAACTTGTATCTGGTAAAGATCAGATGCTATCCAATCTACATCTAGACTTTGTTCTTGTGGCAGCACTAAGGATTCTTGTGGGTCCTTTTCAATTATAATTACCCAAAGCCTCAGAATGCCTGAACAACTAGTCTATATGCTGCTATATAGCCACCCAAAATAATACAAGGTACATCAACACATGAGGTGTGTGAAATTTACTACAATTAATTACTCATAATTTGTCTATTTTAAGAATAAAAGCCAAGTGGTGGTGGCACATGCCTTTAATCCCAACAATCAGAAGGCAGAGGCAGGCAGATCTCTTTGAGTTTGAGGCTAGCCTGGTCTCTAGAGTGAGTGCCAGGTCAGCCAGAGCAGCACAGAAGAAGCCTGTCTTGAAAAAAAAATAAAACAAAGACCAAACAAACAAAAAACCAAGCAAAAAGAATAAAAGGTACAAACAAGCAGTAGGGTATGCAGATAATACCATTCTAGTCTCATGTCCTGTATGGACATTTTTGCACAGTGTCAATAAATGAGATACTTCAAATTAGATTCGAGTAATGGATCAATTTGCTTACAATTATTCAAGACTTTCCCATTAGTGTATCTTCTTAGGATGGTGTCTTAGGGTTATTATTGCCATGATGAAACACCATGACCAAAGCAACCCAAGGAAGATAGGATTTGTCTTACACTTCCACATTGCTGTTCACCATACACTTTCACATTGTGGTCCATCTTTGGAGGAAGTCAGGACAGGGACTCAAACAGGGCAGGAACCTGGAGGCAGGAGCTGATGCAGAAGTCATGGAGGGGTCCTGCTTACTGGCTTGCTCCCCATGATTTCCTGAGCTTACTTTCTTATAGAACCTAACAACATCAGCCAAGGGGTGGCATCACCCCCATAAATCACTAATTAAGAAAATGCCCTATAATTTTGCAGGCAGTGAGTCTTGTGGATGAATTTTCTCAATTGAGTTTCTCTCCTCTCTGATGACTCTAGATTGTGACAAGATGACATAAACCTAGCCAGTACAACTGACCTCTCATCAACTTGACACACCCACATATCATTGTTAAGCCACAATATTTTTTTTTCTTGTTCCACCTCAGGTTCACACATTGATAAAGACATCAAATTATAAAATCATTTTCCTAATTTATAAAGTCCCACAGCCTTTCAAATTCAAACACATCAATACATGTCTTTCTAAAAGTATCTGACTCTTTCAAAATAGAAAGTCTCAAAAAAAACCTTCAAAATCTTTTTCTTGTTTTGAAAGTTTTAAAGTTTTAAGTTTTAAAGTTTAAACTGTGGGCTCCTATAAAATCAATAATCAAAACCAAATGTTTTCTTACAAGAGAGCAACACCAGGGCACAATCACAAACAAATCAAATCAAAACCAAGCTCCAACTGTGTAAATAACCCGATATCCTACATCTGGTATTCACTCAATCTTTTCTGGGCTCCTCTGTGGGAAGAGGGTCACTTCTCTGGTCACCCTCTGCAGCACACACAGCTTGTCATCTAGGCTCTGGCAGGCTCCATTCCAACCCCTGCAGCTATTCTTGGTGGTCAGCCCAGAGTACTGGCATTTCTACAATGCTGGGATCTCTTGTTGCACCTGGGCTGCAGTCTCACCAACAGCCTCTCCTGGGCTCTCCTCGAGAACTCCAGTCCTCTCCCACAGTGCCAAGCCTCAGCTGCTCCAGGTGACCTCTTCATGCCTTTAAAACCAGCGCCACCTGGGTGACTCTTCCTCTGCCAAGTTCAACTGCCAGCATGTGGAACAACCCTGGCAGTCTTGAAACAGTTTCTGTGTGCTGAGTGGGAACATGCACTTCCCAGAAGAGACACCTCAATGATTCTAGTCTCTTATTATTCACAGCTCATCCTCAGCTCCCACTGACCAGCATCCATTGTCCCAGGAAAGCAAAGGTTTTACTTCAGTGGTTTTGATCTCCTGTGAATAACAGCTGATTCTTCAGCCTCAGCTGACCAGCAAACACTACAGATTGTTTACACAAAAGGCCTGATTGAGTCTTTGCTTCCTTCTCAAACTTCACAGGTCAAGCCTCCATTGTCTGCACTGACATCAAGATTTTTTTTAATCTTCCAAGCATTAAGCTTCTACAGAGCATCCCACAGAGCTCTTTTTTTCTTTTGTTTTTCAAGACAGGGTTTCTCTGTTGCTTTGGAGACTATCCTGGAAGGAGCGCTGTAGACCAGGTTGGCCTCGAACTCACCTGCCTCTGCCTCCGGAGTGCTGGGATTAAAGGCCTGTGCTACCACCACCCAGCTTCCACAGAGCTCTTAACATTCAGGATCTCTTCCAGTCCAAAGTTGCAAAGTCCTTCCACAATATTCCCCCAAACTCACCATCAGGTCTGTCACAGCAATACCCTACAAGTCAGGTACCAATTTCTGTCTAAATGATGGCTGCTATTGCAGCAATGAAACACCATGACTAAAGGAACTTGGAGAGGAAAAGGTTTGTTTGACTTACACTTCTGCATCACTCTTCATTCTCCAAGGATGTCTGGACAAGAACTCAAACTGGGCAGGAACCTGACCACGGTGGGGTATTGCTTACTGAATTTTCCTCATAGTGCATTCAGCATGCTTTCTTAAAGGTCCCAGAACCACCAGTCCTTGGGTGGCACCACCTACAATGGGCTGGGCCTTCCCCCATCAATACTTAATAAAGAAAATGCCCTACAGGCCTGCTTGCAGCCTGATTGTATGCAGACATTTTCACAATTGACAAATCCTCCTTTCTGATGGCTCTAGCTCCTGTCCAATTGACAGAAAACCAGTCAACACAGGTGTTTACCTTTCTGCCTGCTCTACCACATACCTAGACTCTCATTAGAGATATGCCACATCATCGAATCATCTTCTTTTGTATTTGATTTGGAAGCTACCCGCTCAAGGAAAATCATCCATTGCAGTATCTTCATCATGCTCAAACCATCATTTCCCTTTCCAACCTAATGCAATTCTGTTACTATCGTCTCAGTTACTAGCCAGTCATACTTGCTCATTTCACTCAGCAATCAATTGTATGGACCTTGGATGGAATGTCTCTTCAACAGCCTTACCATCCATTTCACAATTCAACCAGGGTTTACTTTTAAAGGACAATATTCTTAGTTTATACATCAAATCACCATGTATTCACTGGGTCATCTGGGGCCAGCAAAACATTACTGAGTAGCAAATAGTCATTTGCTTATGGAGTATTTATTTTCTGCTGCCAACAGTGCTGAATTTTAATGTATCTGTTTCTTTATTCTTACCTCTAAGGACAGCTCCTTGGAGAAGCAGCTTATTTTCTCTTTCTTTCCTTCCAATGAGAACTATTATGAAGAAAAACACAATTCTGGATATATCAGGTTACAGGGTTGTTCCAAGCATTACAATACAGTCATGGGAGGAATCTGAATCCACATTGTGTATCACAGGGCAAGGCAATTATAATAGATTGTTGGTGTAGTTGAAGTGAGTTCTTCTTGAAATTCTGATGCCTTAAGATAACCTAATAAAATTTAGCTCTAATATATGACATTCAAAACATATCATTCCAGGTCTGCATTGTCCTTAAACTGTTGCCTTTCTGTGCTGAGAAGCTGTGGAAGTTAATAATCACAAAATAGTCCTGCCTGTGAATCTGATGTTTACCTCAAAGGGAATAGATGAGAAAACGTGCCTTGCGTTATAACTAAGGAGTTAGTGACTAGATCTCATACCTGGGCCCACAAATCCTGTTAACCTAAAGTCACCCATATCTGTAGTGTGCCATTAACTCCTGTTTTTTAGTAGTCACATGGTCTTCAATTTTGATCTCATCAGCATGTTTTGAAGTATACTGTAGATTAGATTTAAAGTTCAGTGAATTTAACATTACCTAAAATCTCAGGAGCAACTCAGAATTACTTTTTACAGAAGTAACCACATTTGTCTCTTAGGCATAACATTGAAATGAATGATACAATCATTTTACTCATTACAATGGTCATGGTATGTTTTTATTTTTTAATAATTCTATTAAATTTAATAATTCTGTTTAAAATTGTTGAGGCAAATATAAATATGAAAATATTAGAATATTGACAGAACTCCATATTATCACACACTGGAATGGACCCCCAGTAACAGATTTGAATCAGGAAGTTATTTTCACCAAGAATCATAAACTGACCTTTGTTGTCCTTGGTAAAATGTGCTTTATTTATGCCTGTGGCTCACCTGACATACCCACATATATGTCAACATATTATATGCTCTTTTATGTGCATGCTTGTATTTATTTTTTCATAGAGCATACCTCACCATTATATGTGCTCTGTCTACTATGTAAAGTATATCATTACTAATTCTAGAATAAAGAAGTTCTTTGTTGGAAATGTTTAATGAAAGTATAGATAGCGAGGCAAGGAGTACAATAAATTCAATAACACCAAGTGATTCAAAGCAAATTTTATAATTCAAACATGAAATTTTTTTCTACATTTTTACTGTTGTAACATATATACAACAGAATTGGTGAATTCTGAATGGAGGGTCCAGTAGCATCAGTTATAGCCATAATGCTGTGTCATGATTATTACTGTCTTTTTCTAAAAGAAAATTGTGTCATGTAGTGAAGGGGCTGCGGGCCGGCTTCCCGCTGCCAGGCTCCCAGCCACCAGCTAGCTTATGCCCCGAAATCACAACTCACAAATTGTATTCTTTTAAATACTGCCTGGCCCATTACTTCCAGCCTCTTACTCACATCTTGACTAACCCATATCTAATAATCTGTATAGCACCACAAAATGGTGCCTTACCAGGTAGATTCTAGCGTACGTCCATCTTGGGCTGGAGCTTCATCGCGTCTCGCATCTCTCCGAGGAGAGGCACGGCAGTCTGCCTAACTTAGGAGAGGCGTGGCATCTTACTGATCCTTCTACCTCACTTCCTCTTCCTGTTCTGTCTACTCCACCCACCTAAGGGGCGGTCTATCAAATGGGCCAGGCAGTTTCTTTATTAGCCAATGAAATCAACTCAAACAGAAGACTCTCCCACATCATTTCCCCTTTTTCTGTTTAACCAATAAAAGAAAGGCTTTAACTTTAACATAATAAAATTACATATAACAAAATAGTTATCAAGTAAGAATTAGTTACAATATTATATCCATTTTATCTTTTATCATAACAAAGGAAAACTTTAACTATCTATCCATTCTTCAACTCCATCAAAGACTCCAGAAGGATATAATATTACCTAAGTAAATAAGAACTAAGCAACTTACAAAACTCTAGAAATGACAGAGACATCTCGCTGCCTGGACAGTCACCCAAAGTTCCTTTGTACTGTTGGGGCATCCATCTTCAGCCTTCAGGCCCATAGTATCCAGAGACATTTCCATGAAGCAGGAAATTTCAAAGGCAGTTCAGTCAGTATCTACTGTGTCCTGCAGAATGTCTCACAGACTCTTTCATGAGTCAGGAACCCCAAAGAATCATCTCACATTTAGGTAAGTTCAGCAGTCCTCTCTGTGGGTTCTCTGTGTCCAGTTTATGCAACAGTCCAAGCAAGAGCAGTTTCTTGCCCAATGGCTATCAAACTCCATAAGGAGCCTCTTTGATGCCCATCATCTTCTTGAAATAGATGGTGCTGCCAGGAGCAGACAAGTCTCATTGTCATGAAAAGCCCTAAGTTATTAAAACATTTAAATGCTATATTCTGTAGTCTTTGGAAGATATGAAGAATGCCTATGTAACTTAAATATATCTCTATATATCTAGAAAATCTAACTAACATGACTATAAGCTTTACTATTATTGACTATCCATTAACAACCTATATACATTACATTTTTAAAATGAACTGCACAATCACAATACCTTAATCAGTATCAGAAATACATATACATAAAACAAAATTGACCTTAAATTTAAATCACTAAAGCAAAATCCATATCAATGTAAATTATTCATATCTATATCATATCCCCCTTTAAATGTAAAAGAACACTTATAAACAATATTTGGGAATATGGGCGCAGTTATTTCTCTCCAAACTGCTTCATGCTGAATGGGGAGGCTGTTAATCAGATCTTTCATAATGTAATCTGTGTGCCAGGTTCATCTTAGTCATCAGTTGGGTGAAGTAATTTTTTGAGGGTGTTCACAGCAACCTTTCAGGAGGGCGTGGTCTATCATACCATATTGGGATAGAAGCAATCCATAGGGTCTCATTTTCTGTAAAAATAAAAGAAGAATCTCTTTTCCAAAGTATCATATCCTTAGATCCAAATTCTGAAGTCAAGGTATTTTCAAAATATCTATCTTGGATTAGTTCAGCAGCATTTATAAACAAATATCTTTTAGCAGCTGTTGCTTCTTCCTCAGCATTCAAACAATTCAAAGAGAGCATAATAACATACAGTATCAAGATTCTCCATATATTTTCCATCTTTATGTGGCTTTATTTTTACCTCTATTTCATTTATTTTTACTTTTACTTTTTGAGACACATTCTCTGTATATCTCTGTCCTGGAATAACTCTGTAGACCAGGTTTTCCTTGAACTCTCAGAACTGTCTCTGCTTCCCAAGTGCTGGGATTAAAGGTGTACGCTACCACACCTTGAACTCACAGAGATCTGTCTGTCTCTGCCTCCCAGGCATTTGGATTAAAGGTGTGTGCTACCACACCTTGAAGTCACAGAGGTCAATCCACCTCTGCCTCCCACGTGTTGGGATTAAAGGTGTGTACCACCACAACAAACTACTCTTTCTATTTTTACTTTTAAGAACTTTAACTTTAGTCTACATATATTTTCAACACATTGTAAACCATTTTGACGTTTTCTTCAACTTTGAATCTTTCTTTTACTGTATATCTCTTTTTCTGACTACATGAGTCTTTAATTTACCAAACAATATCGGTAGGACTAAAGCTGTGAGTTTGACAGCTAGATACAGCCCATTCCTTAGCTTTCTAGCCTCATGGCAGAGGTACCAGCTGTAGCCATGTTCATCACACAACTCTGTGTCGGTTCAAGGTCCCTGCCAGCAAGCAAGCTGCAGCATTCTTCTCAAAGACCACATTCAAATGCTCTGTACGTAGTCGGACCGCCTGCCTGAAAGAGTCAGAGTTTGCCCTGGCAGTACGGACCAGAATGCCAGCATTTTAAATGGCCCAGCTTTTTTCCTGCTATGGCTAAAAACCGAAAAGCATGCGTTCAGCTCTTCATCAACACCGTTTAAGTGTTTCGTGGCAGGACCTCTTAAAAGAGCTCCAGGGTTTTGCAGCTAAAGCTGAGTCAGGAAGTCTCTCTCAGATGAGAGTGTTTGCTTGCCTCTTGCAAACAGAGCCAGACAGCTTTCTCAAGCTTTCTGTGGATTCAGTTATCCACGTTGGGCGCCATTCTGTAGTGAAGGGGCTGCGGGCCGGCTTCCCGCTGCCAGGCTCCCAGCCACCAGCTAGCTTATGCCCCGAAATCACAACTCACAAATTGTATTCTTTTAAATACTGCCTGGCCCATTACTTCCAGCCTCTTACTCACATCTTGACTAACCCATATCTAATAATCTGTATAGCACCACAAAATGGTGCCTTACCAGGTAGATTCTAGCGTACGTCCATCTTGGGCTGGAGCTTCATCGCGTCTCGCATCTCTCCGAGGAGAGGCACGGCAGTCTGCCTAACTTAGGAGAGGCGTGGCATCTTACTGATCCTTCTACCTCACTTCCTCTTCCTGTTCTGTCTACTCCACCCACCTAAGGGGCGGTCTATCAAATGGGCCAGGCAGTTTCTTTATTAGCCAATGAAATCAACTCAAACAGAAGACTCTCCCACATCAGTGTCACCTAGACAGCAACCCTGGGGCCTATTTATCAGTATGTGCTCATCCTTACCCCAAAGGTTTGGAAATCTCATCACACTTTGTATCGGCAGTTGGAGGAATTTGGAAATAACCAAAATTAGTCCTTTTAGAATAAGTCAGTTTTAGTAAAAGAAGAAAGTGGGATACACTTACAAAGCCGAGGTTCCAGCAAAGCAGAGAGCCAAGCGGGAGGAAACAGGGTGCTTATCCCAAACCTGGTTCTTTTTAAAGGTACCTTTTTCCCCTGGAGCAGCCACGCCTCTCAAAGCAGGGATTGGTCAGCTGTACCAACATCTCCCCCTTTTGTCTAAATAAGGCAGATTCAGAAACCAAATACAACTATATACAATGGGAATAGATCATATAAAATTACAAGAAGCAAACAATATTAGGCGAGGAACATATAAAAGAAATGTTACTAAACATTCTACTTCAGGAAGTCTAAATAATGTAGAAGGTAGCTACAATTATCTAATCTTCAACCCCATCAAAGATCTGAGAAGGAAAGTAATATTACTAAAGCAACCAGGAAGCACAAACGAGAAACTTCCAAAATGTGCAACAGATGACCAAGACAACTGACTACCTGGGCAACCACACAAAGTCTTGTTAGTAATGTTGAGGCAACTGACTTTGGCTAAGGCCTAACACAACCTGACATACAATTTTTCAATGGCAAGGAACCTTTAGTAGAACTATCCTATCCTGTCTTGGCAAGATAAGACAATCCTGTTTTATCCACTTATGGATATTTTGTATCTTAGTCAGTAGTGAAGGTATGGGCTTTTCTTTGCCCAAAGGCCAGTTCTGCCAAGAAGAAGACAAGCTCCCAGTGGAGTGCCTTTGGTACTCAACGTTCTCTCGGGAGTAGAGCGTTGTTGCCAGGAGTGATTGTGTCTCATAAGTACAAAACTCTAGGTTAGATTAAAGGCCATGTTCTACAGCTCTTCAAAGAGGTCGAAGATTATGCAATCTATACTAAATACAATCTCTATGTGTCTAAAAAACCTGATTATCCTAAATATAAGTATGACAAACATATAATTCTCAACACTTATCTAACATTAAGACTAATAGAATAGACAACTGTACAATAAATGAAGACAATGATTTCTAAATGTAAACAGGGTCATTACATAAATAATATCTGAGGTAGAAATGTACATTGCAATATGGTAAAATATATAAGAAATATATATATAAATAATATCAGAGGTAGAGATGTACATTGCAATATGGTATATATCTCAATATAACAATTGTTTCAAACAGAGGTAGGATCATACTCTCATACAATGTTCAATATATCAATATACAAGAATCAGCACCAATACAGTTTTCAAAAAACAATAATTCACAAATATCAATTATTCATTCAGACCAGTTAATCCCTCCTTTTTAAAATATATATATATATATACATAGTTTATACCCCTGAGTCCATATAATACCTTCCTCCTCCCCTCAACCCTATACCAACCACCAATTAGTTTCCCTGAACCTGAGGGTAAACTTTGTTGGGAGGGGGGGCGTCATCATCTAGGGGCGACTTTTCTTCTCAGGAGGTCCTGTGAAAGCAAATGATGGTAAAATACCCAGGGTAACATTTCATCTAGGAAGAATGTGTCTAGCCTCTGAATATTTTGAGGAGATCCGGACAGAATATTGTCAAAAATGTGCACTATTCAAGTGTTCTGTGCAATTGGTACCAAAAAACAGGCCAAATTTTAACGCTATAAAAACATGACATCATAATAACCAGTTGGAGTTGATGTTGTGGGGCCCCATCTTCATCCTGGAAATTTCAAAGATTACTGAAGAAAAAATTTGTTGTTTGTTGCAGGAAAGGTAAGCATTATCTACAGAGACATATACAGACATATATGTGTATATATTCAATGAAAGGTGCATTGAAGACAGACACAGATATGAGGGAAGACACAGAGGGCAAAAATATCAGTATCATTATTAACATTATGATTATTCTGCCTCATAACATGACTCCTGACCTGAGATAGAAAGAAATCTTTTATAAACAAGCTTGGAATTGGAGAGGGACTGGGCCAGAGTCCAACTCCAAAAAACCAGCTCTAAATATTTATAAATGAATGCACATTGACACACATTTTAAAAAGTGTATTTCATACTCACGGAGCTTATCCAATGTTATTGCTGATCCTTGGTGGGTTGTAACTGGTTTCCATCCATCTGTATTTAGATATCCAGGGTCCCTCAGATCCTTTGAAGGTGAGTGTTTTCCTGTGAAGATAAGAAAAGAAACCTACCCCCAAACTATATTTCTCTTACTATCAGTATGATCACCATCCTTGTGTATGAATTGTTATTTTTCTTTTCCAAGGGGCTTCTCTTCGAACCGAACCTTTATTAACTTTGATGGTATCCACAATTTTTCTTCTCCTGTGGAGACAAGAGCAAAACCCCTTCCCCAACGCAGCACATCCCCTGGCTTCCATTGCGAGGTCAGCACATCCTTGAAATAAACTGGTTGATTTAATTCAGCAGACTTTTCCATTATCCAATGTCTTTCAACAGCCGTTGTCCCCTTCTCATTAGCGTTGAGAAAATTCAAGGTTAATAAAGCATTATGTAATCTATTTCTGGGGGTATTTTCCACCCCTTTTGTTTGTTTAACATATCCTTTATAGTTCTATTTGATCTTTCAATGACTGCTTGACCCGTAGGATTGTAGGGTATACCTGTAACATGCTTAATATTGTAATAAGCAAAAAACCGTTTCATTTTCCTAGAGACATAAGCTGGACCTTTATCCATCTTTATTTGCGCAGGTATACCCATGATGTCCATAACTTCTAATAAATGAGTGATTACTGAATCGACCTTTTCTGAGCTTAAAGCAGTTGCCCATTGGAAACCTGAATAAGTGTCAATGGTATGGTGTACATATTTTAATTTTCCAAATTCTGTGAAGTGGAACACATCCATCTACCAGATTTCATTCCTTTTAGTGCCCTTTGGATTAGCCCCTGCAGGCAGTGGTGTATGGTTATAGAAAGAGCAAGTAGGGCATTTCTTTACAATCTCCTTAGCTTGTTGCCATGTAATAGAAAACTCTTTCTTCAAGCCTTTGCTATTGACATGATGCTTTTCATGAAATTCAAAAGCCTGAAGCACACTACCAATCAATAATTGATCAATATCTGCATTACCTTGTGCTAAAGGACCTAGCAGACCTGTATGGGATTTGATGTGTTTTATACATGAAGGTGCGTGGTTGATCGGCAGTTATGATTCACCAGACAAGCTTTAATATATACAATTCAGTTTTAATAAAGGAAAGGAAAGGGAACTTACAAATCCACGGAGCATCACGGACAATTCGAGGAAGAATCCAAGAAGTTCTCTTTATAAAGTTAAGCCTCTTGCTTTTTGGATAGTTGTTATTAATTTCTCCTAAAAAGTTAGCACAAGCTCTTTGCCATGGTTCATTATCTTCCCATAATTTTCTTATCTCATCAGCAGTGAAAGGCACTATGATTTCTGCTGGGTCCATGCCTGCTAGTTGACAAAGTCTCAATTTTCCTTTTATAATTAATTCAGAAACCTTCTCCACATAAGTTTTTATTTTCTTATTTGGTTTATGCGGTAGAAAGATCCACTCTAAGATAATATCATCTCTTTGCATTAAAATTCCTGTAGGAGAAATTTTTGAAATTTTTGAATATGATGAGAATACAACTGAGTTCTGGATTCACCCTATCCACATGTGCTGGAACTTTTCTTCAACCATTGTCAGTTCTTTTTCCACTTCAGCTGTTAATTATCTGGGACTGTTTAAGTCTCTTTCACCATCTAAGGTTTTATTTAAGTGAATTATCATATCAGGTCTTATCCCAACAGCCAGTCGAAGGCTGGAAATGTCTCCCAACAACCTTTGAAAGTCATTAAGAGTCTATAGTCGATCTCTCCTAATTTGTGCCTTTTGTGTCTTGATTTTTTGCAAACCTGTCCTATAACCTAGATAATCAACAGAATATCCTCTCTGAAATTTTCAGGAGCAATTTGTAATCCCCATTTAGGTAAAACTATTTTAACTTCTTCAAACAGTCTTTCTAAGGTATCCATGTTTGAATCAGACAACAGGATATCGTCCATGTAATGACAAATGATAGACTTGGGAAAGAGCTTGCTTATTATTTGTAATGGTTGATTTACAAAGTATTGGCACAGGGTGGGAGAGTTCAACATGCCCTGTGGAAGGACGGTCCACAGGTATCTCCTGATAGGTTGAGAGTTATTATAAGTAGGCACTGTGAAGGCAAACTTTTCTCTATCTTTTTCTTGTAAAGGTATGGTGAAGAAACAGTCCTTCAAATCAATAACTATGAGAGGCCACCATTTTGGTAATAAAGAGGGCAGAGGAAGTCCAGATTGCAGAGAGCCCATAGGCTGAATAACCTTGTTGATAGCTCTGAAATCTGTCACTATTCTCCATTTACCAGATTTTTTCTTAACCACAAATACAGGAGAATTCCAAGGGCTGGTAGATTCTTCAATATGTTGAGCATCCAATTGCTCTTGTACCAGCTGTTCTAAAGCTTGCAACTTTTCCTCAGATAAAGGCCATTGTTTTGTCCATATCGGTTTCTCAGTCAACCATTTTAGAGGTAGGGCCGTTGGTGATTCTGGAGGGGCATCCTTTGGTTTGTGTTCTTGTACAGCCCGAATGGCTGGTTTTCGCCATCTGTAATACCTTTTGATGTTTTCCTCAGAAATATATGCTCTAGAGGCAGCAGGAATGTTAATTTGAGTATTCCACTGCTGCAATAGGTCACGACCCCATAAATTTACTGCAATATTAGCTACATATGGCCTTAATTTTCCAATTTGTCCTTCTGTCCCTATGCAATCAACCCATCTCGTGCTTTGCCTTACTCGAGATAGGGTTCCAATTCCCAAGAACTGAACATTTATGTCATGTAGAGGCCAATACAGATGCCAAGATTCTGGAGTAATGATACTTACATCACCTCCTGTGTCCAGCAGGCCAGTAATGAAAATGCTGTTTATATACACTCTTAACTTTGGTCTTTGATCACTTATAGAAGTTTGCCAAAATACACATAACTCATCTTTCAGGCCATTTTTACCTTTAACAGCAGGCATGGGGCTTTCTAATTGTTCTGACAAGGCATGTTCTCTGTAGTAACGGGAAATGACTGGACCACATTTGCCATGGGGGCCTGCGAGAGGCCCCCCATTGCGTTTCCCGCTTGCAATGGAATTCCTTGTCTATCTTTTGACGATCTGCATTCATTGGTCCAATGTCTACCTTTTCCACATCTCCTACATAAAATTGAAGGCTGAGACCTCCTATTCCTGTTATTCCTGGAAGAGGCGTTATTATTATTATTTCTGGAAATCCTTTGTCTGCAATTCCATTTCATATGTCCCATTCTGCCACAATTAAAACATTTGGTATTTTGATGCCTTCTTTTACCATTGGAAATTGCTTCTTCCACCCATGCCTCCATGCCATAGTCAAATGATTCAACATTCATTGTATGCAAGACCCATTCATCCAAAGGTGCTGATCTGATCTTTAGAGGCGTCAAAACCCTTTTGCACTCCACATTGGCATTCTCATAAGCCAAGGACTCAATAATTACATGCCTTGCTTCTGGGTCAGATATCCCTATTTGTACAGCTTTAGTTAGTCTATGTAAAAAGTCAACAAATGGTTCTCTCGGACCCTGTTTAACTCTGGTATATGATTCCGTTCTCTGTCCTGGATTTTGAACCCTGTCCCAAGCCTTTAAGGCTGCAGTGGTACATATGGATAAGGTGTGTTCATCATAATTAGCTTGTTCTAGAGGATCAGAATAAAGTCCTTCACCTAGAATTTGATCTAGGGTAATGTCAACTCCCTTCGATCTTTCCTGTTGTTCTAAAAGTCTAGCCTCTTGTCTGAACAAACATTTCCAGTTTAATTGAGATCTGCTCTCTAGAACCGCCAATGCCAAATGAATCCAGTCCCTTGGTGTGGGTCTCGTACTGATGGACCACAATTTTAGCATCTCCTTAACAAAGGAGCTATATATGCCAAAATTCATAACAGCCTGTTTTCTTTCAGATCATTCATACGGATGGGTTCCCATGTATATTCCTTGGTGACCTTAGGGTTTTTAGAACCAGTTACTTTCTCTGTTGTTATTACCGGGAAGATAGGCAAGGTCTTGTGAAAATTATCCCGGAGAGTTCTATTCACTTATGGGGTTAAGATTGTCTTTTGTACCATTTGCTCCTGTTCATCAGAGTCTATAATTTCCTCAATCTTTTCAAATATGTTTACCATTGCCTTCTGCAATGCCTGAATCTCTTGTCCAGTATTATGTTCCAAGGCCTTCATAGAGGATTCAAAGATATGAAGTTTGTCCAACACCGATAATATCTCATCCTTGGACAGAATTTTCATGGCATGAATTGTGCTATCTTGTATTGAAATTCTGTCCAGTAATCTTTCATAGCCCTTTTATAAAGTCTTGTTAATACACTCGACGGTTCGAATCTTCTCAGATAATGTTTCAGTTCCTACACACAGGGACTGAAATTTATGATTCAAATCAGCTGTTCCTGCCTCCATATTCTGCACCTTTTTCTCAAAAGATAAAGCCATTTCAGAGAAAGATCTATTATTCCTTTCTTCAAGAACTTCAAACTGTTTACAAATCTCCTGCATGTTTTTCTCAATTGACAAAGCCATCTCCAAGGAGGATCTATTATTCCTTTCCTCGAGAACTTCAAACTGTTTATTGATGTGGTGGAAGTTGTTTCCCAAAAAAGTCATGCCCTTCTTTAATTTTTTAACTTCTGCCTGTAAGGACTCTATCATTTTTCTATTGTCCAACCACATTGTAATGAAAAAAAATAAAAATAAAGAAGATACCAAGCCCTGTAGATATCCAACCAAAGGAAACCACATCTGCATCGCTCCAAAATTCAGTCATCATGTAATTGAACAAGCTATAAAATCTGTCAACGGTGATATTATCAGACATTTTCAATGAGATTATTTATTTCCAATTGAAAGAAAAATTACCTGTAATGACCATTGTCTGCCAGTAGATGGCATGGTGCACCCGGATCCACGTGGCCGGGAAAGTCAAAGATGGCGTCCGGGATCACAGCAAAGTGAGTGGCAGCTTTGGATGGCGCACAGGGATGTGAATGGGGGCCGCGGTGATGGGAATTGCGCTTAAGCAGGCGATTTCTACAATCTATGAAACGGGCAGGGGGGTGGCCCGGGGCTCTGGACTGGTGCACGGTGATACAGCGGGACCGGGCTCTGAACGGGCTTGGAGGAAAAGGGGAGCTGCGTCCTCAGCCTAAGCAAGCACAGGCAAACAGCTCCTGGGCGGAGTTGAGGCAGCCACCAGCGTATGACTGTGGGTGGTCTCCGTATGGAGGCATGGGAATAAAAAGGGGTGCGTGGCTCGGCTCAATCCACTGAATTAAAATTGAGCCGGGTCAGCCCGCCTGCGAATTACAAGTAGAAATCTGCAGACCACCGCAGACTGTGGGGTATGCCCCTGGGGTTCTAAGGAAAAAAGGGGGCCCCACGTGGAGGGTGCCAAGTGTATCAGCAGTCGGAGGAATTTGGAAATAACCAAAAATAGTCCTTTTAAGAATAAATTAGTTTTAATAAAAGGAGAAAGTGGGATACACTTACAAAGCCAAGGTTCCAGCGAAGCAGAGAGCCAAGCGGGAGGAAACAGGGCACCTATCCCAAACCCGGTTCTTTTTAAAGGTACCTTTTTCCCCTGGAGCAGCCACGCCCCTCAAAGCAGGGATTGGTCAGCTGCCTCCAAAACACTTTATCTCAATAAGCTTCTTATTCTAGATAATTCATGCCAGTGGTATTCTACATGATATTCCTGAGTCTGTTGACGTTACATCTTTCAATGTGATTTTTTTAAATCCCTTTCATGTCATGATATGTATTCAAACATTATTCATTTCTAGGGCTGAATACTATTACACCTTTTATTTTACAATCTGTGATATTTTATATTCTTGTTGATGCACATTGAATTGTTTTAAAATTTTACAATTATAAATACTGCTATGATCAACATCATTTTTACAAACATCTGCTACCACCTGTTTTCAGCTTTGGGGGACAAGTCCCTTGATGGAATCACTGGGTAATAAGTTCACAGGGTAAAATTGGTTGTTTGGACAGAATCAACAATTTGTTACCATAGCGAACACCTTTTACACTGTCATCAGCAACACCTTGGTCTTAGAATTTTCCTGCAGCCCAGCTCAGGACTTCTTAAATTTGTTTCACTCATGACACACTTTTGCCTGAGAACTTTTTAAATAATCTTGTGGAAAAAGATATTCAAAACAGGCAGACAGATAGTCTCAGCTTCTTGACCATTTTAGCAGTGTCTGGATGTATTCTAGCTCATGAAATAAGCATTAAATTCAATTGTAAAAAGTGGTGGTTACTCCTATAACATTTGTGCTAACATTTCTCTAGTATGTATTGCATGCAGGTCTCTGTCGTGAGTCACATAGTTTGTAGGGGACTGATTTTGATGAGTACTGCTTCCCTGAGGTAGCATCTAAAACACGTTCATGCACCATGAATGCTAGTAAGTAGTAATAAAGATAATAGTTGGGAACCAGCTATATTTCTTTCTGTTTTATGGCAAAAGTAAGTTATATCTTCAGTAATAGGGTCTTACCCTCCTATTATGGAAAGTAACCAGTAGCATCGGCAAAACCCATGATGGTTAGGGGGAGGGTATCTATGAACAATAACTCAACAAGATATAACTCATTCCTGGCACTGGAAGTCTTACTCGGTGTCATAAAACATCTAATCATAGCATTGTCTTCCCTATTATGTAGTGACTACATTTAAATTTCTTACGTGTCTGTGTAAATGTTAGGAAGCTTCTACAGTGGTAGGTTGCCTTGTGGCTTTTCAAAGGGCCCTTAGTGCTAGTTTTCTCCTTTCATATTCCTTATTTTACTCTGGCCTCCCTTTTCCCTCACTATTTAATCCTATTCTTATTTCTCTCTTACTTCTTTGTAAAATATTCCATTTCCAGCCCTAGGAGAACATCTACTACTATTATTATACTAAAGGTATATAGCGATAAAATGATTGCTAATGACATATTGATATATAGAACATAACATATCTTGACTCTCTTCAGAGAAGTTTCTTGCAGTATATGGTAATTAACATGGGCACCCACAACTGGACAATATGGAGAGATGGTTTTGGAGAACTCAGCCCTAAATTTGGTGTCTCTATCAAGTGCTCTGATTCAGTGCTAACAAATTTATGTGGAATAGAGGGTAGAAAGACTGTAAAAGACAGAAGCGGTGAGTGACTCCAGGAAAAGAGCATCTTTGAGACACAACAGAGCAGATGTTCATATAAACTCACACACTGATATCACACACAACATCTCCACAGGTTCACACCAGATAAAATCCTTTCATTGAGAAGGGAAAGTAGACACAAACTCCCATCCATAGCCAGGAATTTACTTGCAATTGATACCTACTGGGAAACAAAAAAAATAGATTTCTCCAAGGAAGTATCAATGAGTACATCAACCACACTCCAGGGTAGGCTCCATGCCCAAAAACAGTTGGCCAACACTAATTAGACTCTAGGTTCGTTTTTAGTGTGCTTATGTTTCATTCCATTTGAGTAACTTTTTATTTTGTTTTAAGTGTGTTTTTTGTTTTGTTTTTGTTTTTAAAAGACAGAAAGGAGGAACATGAAGTTGTGTGTACAGGGAGGCTGGGAAGATCTTGGAGGAGATCAGGATGGGAAAGATAGCAAAAATATATTGTATATTTAAAAATTTTAATAAAATTGGAACAGGTAAATCAAACCTTAATTCACATTGAATTATAACAAATTTATTTTTAATTATATGGTATAAATATTATTTTATCATTTATTAAATGTGAAAAACTAATATGCTAGAGAGAGGAATGTGTTTGTTCATTTCACATAAAGAATTAAATGTTTGCCAAGTTTTTATTGCAAGAGAACATAGGTAATGTTTAACATTCATCAGTGGTGTGATTCTGTAATCAACAATGCTGAAACCACTGCTACATATAAACATGAAGAACAACATGATGGAAGAATGCTTGGGGCCACACCAGATGTTGGAAATTCTGTTCTAATGCCAAGGCAAAGTTCAGTTATTTAAATTGAAAAGTAAACTCATCAACAACTTAAGCTGTAATTTTTAAAAGAAGCATTTTAACACAGCCCCAAAGATGTACTTATTTCATACATGCTGAAAATTGATGATGGGGAAAAATACTATCTTTTCCCTTAAAATTAAGTCTTCACCTTCAATAAGAGCAGAAAATATGGTGTTCCCAGTGGATAGAGAAACTGGCTGGCCCTGGGCTAATGGCTCAAGTAGCACACACACACACACACACACACACACACACACACGTGCACACGCTACATACAGAAATGCACTTTTATGAAAAACAGTTTGGAAGGCTTTGGATGAAGATCTGATCTTCCCAAGTAAGACAGTAGGAACTAATCACACACACACACACACACAGAGAGAGAGAGAGAGAGAGAGAGAGAGAGAGAGAGAGAGAGAGAGAGAGAGAACACAGTGCTTTTCCTTTGCTCAGACTGCTTATTTCTTAGGTGGAGGCACTAGGTAGTGGTCCAGGACACTCACTTTGTTCCATTCTGGGCATCAATATAATAACCTCACATAGTGCACACTGAAAAAGAGTACCTCCCGTCACTCAGACTAAAGAGAAGTGTAACAAGTGCTAATTTTGTCCCTGCGGAGTCCCTGGGCTACCAGGAATCCCTGATCCAGTGCAGTGGAGTCCTACCTGGAAGGCCTTCCCTAGTGTATTCAAGTGTCCTGCTCCTGCACTAAGGCCATCCACCCAAAGGGGTGAGAGGCTGACCTCCAGGCAGATCTGAGGTTTCCTACAAGGGAGTGCAGGCTCCTTCAGATTTTGCTGCAAGGAATAGCTCCTGCTCCGGCACTGAGGAGATCCAACCAGATTCAGTCATAGCAAAGATTGGTCTAAGACACCAAGTCCCTCCTGGCCCCATTTGAAGGAAGAGATGGGCAGGCACTAATGCAAGAACTCCTCCAACAACCCAAAAGGCAACATGACATCACCAGAATCCAGACATCCCGAAACAACAAGAATTGTACACACTACTCCAGAAGAAATAGAAGAAATCAACCTTAAACAGTGCTTTATGGAAATAACAGAAAACCTTAAACAGGAGGTAAAAAACTGCCATAAAGAAATGGAGATGCACAGACACTCCACAACTCCCCCTGCCACCAGCACACTTCCTGCTCTTCCTGCAGGGGTTATTCTCCCCGGAGACTGCCTCTCTCTTCCTGTCCCTTCCCAGCTTGCACCCAGAATCCTCCCCCCACTCCCCCTGCCTCATCCTCCCGTCTTTGGGGCCACAAAATCCCACAGCTCAGCCTGTTTGGGCTCTGGGGACCTGGAATTGAGTGCACCCAGGCCCGTGGGAGGTCCCTTCCTACATTGGCCTGCCTGGGGCAGGGTAGGCCTTTGTCTGAGAGCTGCTTGGCCTGTAAGGGGACCTGACAGTCTGCCAGAGGATCCATCATTCTTTGGGACACTGCAGTCCTGATGACGACTTCTGGAGATACACTTTCATACCTCGCTGACCTCTCAACACAGTAGCACCAGTGATATTTTCTTAGTTGTTCTCAGGTGTCCTGCTCTAGTTCTAAGGCCATCCACCCAAAGGGGTCAGACTCTGGCCTCCAGGCAGGTCTGAGGATTCCTGCGGAGGGGTGCGGGCTCCTTCAGATTGTGCTGCCAGGTTCGCTGTGTGGTATTCCATCCCGCCCTGCCCCCACCTTGGCCCTTTTTTCTGGGCTGCGACCCTGGGCTGCTTGGAATCCCTGATCCTGTGCACTGACATTCCATCTGAACTGGTGAGTGAATGCGGACCCTGGGGCAACCTGCCCTGGAAGAGAGCACAGACCCCCTACCCCCACTTCCCTCTGCAGGCTTGTGTCTGTTTCTCCCATCCCTGTGTCTCCCAAGCTTTCCCTAGTGTTCTCAGGTGTCCTGCTCCAGTTCTAAGGCCATCCACCCAAAGGGGTCAGACTCTGGCCTCCAGGCAGGTCTGAGGATTCCTGCGGAGGGGTGCGGGCTCCTTCAGATTGTGCTGCTAGGATCGCTGTGTGGTATTCCACCAGTTCAGTTCCACCTGAACTGGTGTCCTGCTCCTGTTCTAAGGCCATCCACCCAGAGGAATCAGACTCTGGCCTCCAGGCAGGTCTGGGGATTCCTGCAAGGGAGTGCGGGCTTCTTCAGATTGTGACGCAAGGAATAGGTCCTCCTCTGACACAGGGGAGATCCAACTAGTTTCAGTCACAGCAAAGATTGGACTAGGACACCAAACGCCTCCGGGCTCCTTTTGAAGGAAGAGATGGGCAGGCGCCAATGCAGGAGCTCCTCCAACAACGTGAAAGGCAACATGACATCACCACAATCCAGACATCCCGAAACAACAAGAATTGAACACCCTACCCCAGAAGATATAGAAGAAACCGACCTTAAACAGTACTTTATGAAAATAATAGAGGACCTTAAACAGGAGGTAAAAAACTGCCATAAAGAAATGGAGTTGACAAACAAAAAGGTAGACGAAATAAATAAATCTCTCAAAGATACCCAAGAAAAACAAGAAAAACAAGTAAAAGCAATCAAACAGGTAAGGGAAACAGTACAAGACCTGAAAAATGAAATGGAGGTATTGAAGAAAACACAATCTGAGGGACGACTGGAAATGGAAACTCTGAGTAAACGAATAGAAACTTCAGAGACAAGTATTTCCAACCGAATACAAGAGATGGAAGAAAGATTCTCGGACTCTGAAGATACTATAGAGGAAATAAACTCACAGATTAAAGAACTAAACAAATCTAACAAATTCTTAACACAAAACATCCAGGAAATCTGGGACACCATGAAAAGACCAAACCTAAGAATAATTGGGGTAGAAGAAGGAGAAGAATTACAACTCAAAGGCCCAGAAAACATATTCAACAAAATTATAGAAGAAAACTTCCCCAACCTAAAGAAGGATGTTCCTATGAAGGTACAAGATGCCTACAGAACACCAAATAGACTGGATCAAAAGAAAGCATCCCCACGCCATATAATAATCAAAACACAAAACATACAGAATAAAGAACAGATATTAAGAGCTGCAAAGGAAAAAGGTCAAGTAACATATAAAGAGAAACCTATCAGAATTACACCTGATTTCTCAATGGAAACCATGAAAGCCAGAAGAGCTTAGATAGATGTGCTACAGACACTAAGGGAACATGGATGCAAGCCTAGACTACTATACCCAGCAAAGCTTGCATTCACCATTGATGGAGAAAACAAGATATTCCAGGACAAAAACAGATTTAAACAATACGCAGCCACAAATCCAGCCTTGCAGAAAGTAATAGAAGGAAAATCACAAACCAAGGAGTGCAACAACGCCCACAATAACTCAGGCATCTAGCGAACCTTCACCAGCACAACTAGAAGAATGGTAACACACAAACTCTACTACTAAAAATGACTGAAATTAACAACCACTGGTCATTAATATCACTTAATATCAATGGTCTCAATTCACCTATAAAAAGGCACAGGCTAAGAGACTGGATACGAAAACAGAATCCAACATTTTGCTGTTTACAAGAAACACACCTCAACCACAAAGATAGACACCTACTCAGAGTAAAGGGTTGGGAAAATGTTTATCAAGCAAATGGCCCTAAGAAACAAGTGGGTGTGGCCATACTAATTTCCAACAAAGTTGACTTCAAACTAAAATCAATCAGAAGAGATGGAAAGGGACACTTTATACTCATAACAGGAAAAATCCATCAGAATGAAGTCTCAATCCTGAATATCTATGCCCCTAATATAAAAGCTCCCACTTATGTAAAAGAAACACTTCTAGAACTCAAGGCAGCCATCAAACAACACACACTAATAGTTGGAGACTTCAACACTCCTGTCTCACCAATGGACAGGTCAATCAGACAGAAACCTCACAGAGAATTGAAAGACTTAATGGAGGTACTGAACCAAATGGACTTAACAGACATCTATAGAACATTCCACCCAAATAGGAAAGAATATACCTTCTTCTCTGCAGCCCACAAAACCTTTTCGAAAATTGACCATATACTTGGTAACAAACCAAACTTCCACAGTTACAAAAAAATATTAGTAACCACCTGTGTCTTATCGGATCACCATGGATTAAATTAGAATTCAACAACAATGCTACCCCAGGAAAGCCCACAAACTCATGGAAACTGAACAGTCAACTACTGACCCACACCTGGGTCAAGGAAGAAATAAAGAAAGAAATTAAAGTCTTTCTTGAATTTAATGAAAACAAAGACACAACATACTCAAACCTATGGGACACAATGAAAGCAGTGCTAAGAGGAAAGTTCATAGCACTAAGTACCCACTTAAAGAAAACGGAGAAAGCACTCATTGGTGACTTAACAGCACACCTGAAAGCTCTGGAAAAAAAAGAAGCAGACTCACATAGGAGAAGTAGAAGACTGGAAATAATCAAACTGAGGGCAGAAATCAACAAAATAGAAACACAGAAAACAATCCAAAGAATCAATGAAACAAGAAGCTGGTTCTTGGAGAAAATCAACAAGATTGACAAACCCTTAGCCAAACTAATGAAACGGCAGAGGGAGAACACGCAAATTATTAAGATCAGAAATGAAAAGGGGGACATAACCACAGACACAGAGGAAATTCAGAGAATCATTAGATCTTACTACAAAAGCCTGTATGCCACAAAATTGGAAAATGTAAAAGAAATGGACAGTTTTTTAGATAAATACCATATACCAAAGTTAAACCAGGACCAGGTAAATGCTCTAAATTGTCCTGTCAGTCGCGAAGAATTAGAAACTGTTATCAGAAACCTCCCTACCAAAAAGAGCCCAGGACCAGATGGTTTCAATGCGGAATTCTACCAGAACTTCCAAGAAGACCTAATACCTATACTCCTTAAGGTATTTCATAATATAGAAACACAAGAGTCACTGCCAAATTCCTTCTATGAAGCTACAGTTACCCTGATACCTAAACCACACAAAGACTCAACCAAGAAAGAGAATTACAGGCCAATCTCACTCATGAACATTGACGCAAAAATTCTCAATAAAATACTGGCAAACCGAATCCAAGAACACATTAGAAAAAGTATCCAGTACGATCAAGTAGGCTTCATCCCAGAGATGCAGGGCTGGTTCAACATATGAAAATCTATCAATGTAATCCATCATATAAATAAACTGAAGGAAAAAACCCATATGGTCATCTCATTAGATGCTGAAAAAGCATTTGACAAAATTCAGCACCTTTTTATGATAAAAGTTTTGGAGAGATTAGGGATACAAGGGTCATTCCTAAATATAATAAAAGCTATTTACAGCAAGCCGACAGCTAACATCAAATTAAACGGAGAGAAACTCAAGGCTATCCCACTAAATGCAGGAACAAGACAAGGCTGTCCACTCTCTCCTTATCTCTTCAATATAGTGCTTGAAGTTCTAGCAATAGCAATAAGACAACATAAGGGAATCAAGGGGATTCAATTTGGAAAGGAAGAAGTTAAACTTTCATTATTTGCAGATGATATGATAGTATACATAAGCGACCCCAAAAACTCCACCAAAGAACTCCTACAGCTGATAAACTCCTTCAGTAATGTGGCAGGTTACAAGATCAACTCCAAAAAATCAGTCGCCCTCCTATACA
>NW_024582201.1:0-44174 GCF_903992535.2 Arvicola amphibius | reverse complement strand
AAAGGCCAACCTCAATTACATAGTAAGTTTAAGACTAGCCCGAGATACCCAAGACACTGTTTGAAAAAAAAAGAAAGAAAAAGAAAAAAATCCTTGAAAACCAAAAGATATAATTGAATTTTTTACATTTGTACAATGAACATGCAATTAAATAAGCATAACTCATTATGCTCTAACTTGCAGAATTAAATAGTATACATGATTTTATAACCTGGCGGCATGGCATGCCTAGCTTGTGAGCCTGTGATGGCTCTAGAACTACAATGATCCAGCCACTGTGCCAGAGGGCCCTTGGTTAAGGTTCTGCTTGCCAGACAAGCTAGCTTTCCATTTTCGTAGGTTGACAGCTCTATGTAAGATGTGGCCACAGGCATTGGGTGGTGCAGTTTTTGTTTTCCTTTTTCTCCATCTCTAGTGTCCAAATCCTCTTTATTAAGTAGACAGAACAAATGGGGTCAAGGCAGGAAACCTAGTTTCATGTTTTGTTTTAGACTTCATAACCTTCTGGACCTTGGATTGCTTCATCTTTGTCTTCCAAATGCTGTACCTTGTATAGAGTTATCAGGAAGATTTATGTATGTATGACAGCCTAATTATAGAAGTTACACCCTCAGTCCTAAGTTCCATTTACTTAGATGACCTGCTCTTTATGAGGCTACACCCGTAGCGATCATTACTACATTTGGAAATATCCCTCCACCCTTCAAACATGTCCTTGAGCCATCTTCTGTTAAAATTTCCCAGATACATCTCTTCTACTATTCAACCTCCCTGTTTTAAAACCTTAAGCATTCTCTTCATGTATGCTAAACTCCAAGTTCTCTCCTCTAGCTTTCAAAGGTCCTTAGCTCTTGTCCTTGTCAGCTCCCACCTGTCTGCTTTCTCCATTTTCTTCCCCTCACAGGTGGGTGTGACATGCTGTCCACACCCTGAATTTGAGTGTGCTGTGTACCCTACTGTACTCTCTTTTTGTCTCTTCAACATCAAATAAAACTTCTCTGTCTAGAATTTTCCATGCCTAATATAATGACATAGTGAGTGGATGAAGTTTTTCCTTTGGTGTTCACTGTTCAAGTCTGCATTTGTTGTAGTAACTTATGCATTGTAATTGATTACTATAGACTTTAATTTTCAGTGTGTGATTTTCTAGCAAAAAATAAAGGCATTAAAAAGATGTGTTCTTATTGCTCTCTGTCTAGCTGGGAGAAGCTGTACCGGAACTCTGGGAATTGTTCTTGAAGATGTGAATGATAATGGCCCCTTCATCCCCAAGCAGACAGTGGTAATTTGTAAGGCCACCATGTCCTCTGCTGAAATTGTTGCAGTTGATCCTGATGAGCCAGTGAACGGCCCACCATTTGATTTTAGTTTGGAGAGTACAGATTCAGAAGTACGGAGGATGTGGAGATTGACAAGGATTAACGGTGTGTGATTTCAAACATTGCCCTTTCCTTTCTACTCTCTCCCCTCTCACTCGCTGTCTCTTTCTCTCTGGAAATAAGAGAAAAATTTATTATATGAGAACCACTCAGGAAGAAGATACAAATTGGTGTAATAGGCCATGAACCTCTTCAGTTTTGCTGTTGATAACAGAATTCTCTTAGGTTGTCTGTAGATCAACATCCAAGAACTCACCTGCATGAGTTTTTGTAAATGCTGTCAAGCAGCTGGGAAGTGAGCCCCCCTCCTTGCAGGGGTGTCTGTCCCTGACAATGTCCACCACCCCTCTGCTCTGTCTGTCGCTGTGCTGACAGCTCACTGTTTTGTGTCTAGTTATTATGGGAATCTTTTCTCGCTTTGGTTTGCAGTTGACGATAGCCCAGAGGGCTCTGTGGTACAAGAATGGATGAATTTAAGTGACTTTCTCCACTGCGCATGTGCCACACCTCCACCAGAACTTAATTTCTTGCCTCCCAAACACGCAGCCATGGACGTTGACGTCATGGCCTCATAGCTTTCTTAACTCAAGGACCTCAGTCACTTTTTGAGTGATTTGAAACTTGAAAACACCAAATGTTTTCAACCTCAGCTCTCAATGGCCATGCCTTAGTTTCCTGCTATGACAAATTAAAAGGTTAAAAAAAAAATAAGTTCATGCAGCAGAGCCTCAGATGGGGAAAGGAAAGCAAGGTGTAGCCAAGGCAAGTCAAGACAACCTGTCTTGAACACTAATGACCTGCAGACTGATAAGATACATGCGTTAAAACAATATTCTCCTGTGTGTCTTGGGGAAGAGGAGAGAGATTTTTATTTATTCTTTCTAAGAAAAAAAAAACTTTATTCTTGGATTTTTGTCCTTTTACTTGTTTGAAGTAAGAGATGCTTTTAGTTTACAATGACTTAAGAGAAAATGTGGATTTTAGACGTTCTCATCAGCCAAGTAATGTTCTAGTCAGAAGCCTTGTTGCCGTTTTGTCTCTGTGGCACAGGGAAGTGAACCCATGCTGGGCACGTAGTCACCTACTGAGCTGTAACCAGCTCTGGAACTTTGTTATTTTGTAAATACCCAGTCCTTGAACACACGAAAAAAACTAGGGCGGTGCCAGGACAAGAATGTACCCAGCAGAGGTCTTGGTGTTTCCATGGGCTTCCGTCAAGTGCCAGATCCACCACTGTTACATAAAGTCTGACCATGGTATTTACTCTCTGGGAGAATCAGTTCATCCTTGTATAAACATTGGATTATGTCTAGAAGTCAACAAGACAATGTAAGAAATAGACATGACTCACTCCCCCTAGTCTGTGTGTTGGCTCACGATTATGTCTTAGAAAATACACTGAATAGATAATTGTGGTTCTATTAAAATCACAGTTCTGTGATTTCTTATCTAGGTAGCCTAATTCCTTTGGAAAACTTCAAACACTATACTGAAAGTGAGCAGGCCACACCGGGGAATTAAGTAATGGAGTGATTGTCCTGTTGCTTGTGTAGTCTGCTGTGAGAATCGTTTTACATCTTTGCTCTGAGCCTGGGATCCTGCCAGCATTAGATCTGGATATTTCCTACTTTTAATCATAAAAAAAAATCCATCTAAACAAAAACATTCACTTGGTCCAGTGACCCATAAGCATTAGTGTGCTTGTGTTCCTGTGGTGTGCGCATGACCCTCTGCCCACGGAGTACATTGCTCCGAGCTGTCAGAAACAGTTCTTGCTGATAAACCACAAGTATTCATGTCCACTTGGCAGAATTTATGAAAACAAATGAGAGATACCAAATTTTCAGCTCTCTAACTCCCCGAAGAATGGAAATTTAATATGACAGGTTTAATTGAATATCTTAAAGATAGGACAGAAACTAACCTCTTACCACATCTATTAGTTATGATAGGAAAAATTTGTATATGAATGGATAAAATACTTTATTGCAAGAGCCAAACATTGTCATAGACAGTGTATTAGTTTCTTTCCTCAGTGCTGAGACAAAATAACAGGCGGCAGAAGCGTGACGCAGCTGCTCACATTCCGTCCACGGTCAGGAGGCAGCGAGCGAGGGAAGCTCATGTTCTGCTCTTTTTTTCTCTCTCTTTTCTTTTTCTCTTTCTCTTTCTCTCTAGTCCAGGAGCCCGGCCCACAGGGTAGTGCCATCTGCATTCATCACTTAAACTTCTCTGGAAATTCCCTCAGAGGCATCACCTAGGGGACTTTAAAATCCTGTTAGGCAGTGCACGCTAACCATTGCAGGCAGCATTAGACTAACTAACGCAAGTCGTAAGTTTGCAGTGGCTGTGGGTCAGAGGCAGTCAAGTCCAGCCACAGCCAGGATCGCAGCATTTATGATAACCCACGAGTGTCCATTTTCAGGGAAAGGGGTATGTGTTCGATAACCCGGATATTTCTGCTGAAGAGCTGTTGGTGGCTTTTGTATCACTCTGGTTTTATTGTTTACTCAGATACAGCGGCTCTGTCTGTCTATCAGAACGACCCTTCGTTCGGATCCTACGTAGTTCCTATCCGAGTTACAGACAGACTCGGTCTGTCCTCAGTCACTTCACTGAATGTCCTCACTTTGTGACTGCATCACTGAAAGTGGACTGCACAGCCCGCTCAGAGAGAGGACCGGCTATGCCGACGTGAGACTCGACCATGGGCTATTCTTGCTATACTGTTGGGCAGGCCTTGCTGTTTTGTAAGTCCTTCTTGAATCTATTCCAAAAACCTTAAAACAATGCTAAACAGATTCTTAGGAATGAATGTTAAACTTTATGGGTGATGATTTGTACATAGCTATATTTCTTTATGTTTAAACATAAGTAACAAAATATTTTTAACATTTATTTAAAATTTTTGCATATATCTCTTTTATTTTAGTGGGAAAAGTTGCCCTATGTGAAGGTCAGAGAACACAGTTTTCAGGAGGCTGTTCTCTCCTTCTACCTGTGGAATTGGAGTGGAACATAGGTCATCTGTCTTGGTGGCATGCCACTTTTTCCTTAGCGAGCCACCTCACCAGCTCATATATTTAATGCATATGTTTAAATGTACTTATATGTATACTCAGCCAGAATATACAGGCTCACTGGAGAAAGATATCATGTGGCATGTGTTTGTGGCATTTCTGTTAAGGACACACGTGCTTTGACCATGCAATCGTACGTTCTTGAAGGTGTTTTACACCTTTTGATCTGTGATTTATTAATATCGGATGCTGTAAACACAGTTTTTCCCTTATGGATGAGAGACCTAAGGGAGCTCCCTTACCCTTCTTCCTTTCTCCAGGTATCCTGTTTACGTTAGTCTCTGTAGTGTCTCCCAGGCAACGAAGCAACAAAAAGTTTATTCCTGATGATTTAGCGCAGCAGAACCTAATTGTATCCAACACCGAGGCTCCTGTAGATGACAAAGTTGTAAGTCACTCATCTGTCCTTTTAAACTATGTGTTCATTCTAAACTAGTTCGTTTGGTTGTTTGTTTGTTTGGTTGGTTGTTTTCTCAACAGACTTCTTTTGGTGTCTGGTGACTTAACAGCAAAATGTCATCCATTCCAGGGAATCAATAAAACAAATATGATTCCCATGAATGTGCGGTATTTCAATTTGACCATCAACACTGCTTAATATTAAAAAAATTTTAGTATGCATTTTTTCCCATTTCATGTGTCTCATGGGTTCAACATTAGGCCTGTATTTTTTACAAATGTATCTAAACTGCTGTTTTATGTTTTAAAATATCGCTGTTTATGTTTTGATTATTAACAGTTCACCAGTATAATTGTTTTTTTTTTTAAAACCTGGCTCCCAGCAATAAAGTCTGTACCAGACTTTGATCATGGTGGGAAAAGGTTTATTGGATTTTTTCCTGACTATAATGTGGGTTAGAAATGAGCCCGAGGCAAGCAGTCCAAAGCAGCAGCCGAACAAAAGGCTGCTGAGTGGCTCTGATTTTCTATTCTAATATGTGAAGAAAGAACAAGTAAATATCTTCCAAAAAGCACAGCTGATGACTGGAGCAGGGAAGGTTCTAGAACCACAGAACAAACAAACTACAAAAACAAAACAAAAACCTGAACCATATCTGAGAAAAAGACCGAGGGAAAAATTTTAATTATATTTCAGGATTGTAAACACACAACCTGGAAGAGGTAGTGGTGGCATTTTTGGTATTTTTTCTGCCTAGTTCATTGCTTGATTTATGTAGATCTGAAGGGATTTTGTGTTATTGCAAATTTTCTTTGTATTTGAGTTGGAAGGAACTAAGTTCGTATAGACCGAGAAAGCTTGTCATTATTTCTTTCTCTTCCCATGCCTGTAAAGGTGAATGGGATGGGTTTTAGCTGAGACAGAAGTCCCTGTGACACAGGAATGCTGCTTCCAAAGCATTGGAAAGCTTGTAACGGAACCTGCCCAGCATGCTAAGGAGTGTTTAAAGGCGGGAACTCACATCAAGCTTTGGGATTTGTTTCTTTCTTGTGTTAGACATGGCATCTAATGGCATCTAGTCAGGGCACATGCTAGAGGTACTCACGGTTGAAAAGACAAACAGCCGATCCACTCCATGTGTTTGGAATGATTGCATTGTAATGCCGACCTAAGCCAGGGCATCGTCTGCACCTGCCCTACTTCTACTGTGTTTGCTCCTCTGTATATTTAACTGATGCACGCCATTATCTTTTCAGTATTCCACAAACGGCTTCACAATTCAAACGGTTGGAGCTTCTGGGCAGGACAGCTTTGGGAATGTCGGGAGCAGGAGCCAAAAGTGGAGGGCAAGAGGACCATTGAGATGGTAAAAGGAGGACACCAGACCTTAGACTCCTGCCGGCTGTGGCGGCCATCACCACACCCTGGATCCCCTGCAGAGGAGGACACGTGGAGGTGGACAACTGCAGATACACTTACTCCGAGTGGCACAGTTTCACGCAGCCCCGACTTGGTGAAGTGAGTTTCTGAGCTGTTCCCCAAACTTTTGTTGCTATAATTTAAATTTTACAAAAGGTTCCAACTTAGTGTTTGTATAGACAGCTACTTTTAGTTAATGACGAGTATACTTACTGGAAGGTTACTATTTTTAATTAATTTGGGCTTAATTACGTTCATATTAATGTGGTCATTCACTTTTCTGTATATTTTATTGATTTTATTACTCTTTGGTTGCTGCTTTTGTTCTTTTGAGACATGGTTTCTCTGTGTTGCCCTGGTTGACATGGAACTTGCTCTGTAGACCAGACTAGCATCAAACTCAGATCCGCCTCCCTCTGCCTCCTGAGTGCTGGGATTAAAGTTATGCACCATCACCACCCAATGGTTTTTTATTACTATTTAAGTAACTAATTTTGTGCAATGATTTTGTGTATGACAAATGTTGTTTTAGCAACCCAACATCTAGCACATGGCAATATATACCATCACTTTGCTGTTCAGAGAGAATGGTGCCCACATCAGTTTGGGTTCAGTTTATTGAGTGTGCTTTTCACTTTTATCATTATTTAGAGAGCGGGAAACAATGGCCACTAAAATGAACACTTGGTTACTTACTGCCATTCAGGACTTTTAGAGGCATGCTAAGACTGACTTTCTGATGTAATTTTATGATACAGACCAATCATGTGCATTTTCTACAATAGGAAACCATTAGAGGACACAGTCTGATTAAAAATTAAACAATGAAAGGTAAATCAAAGAAATTCTTTTTCTGTAAGTACATTTTGGTGCTTAAAATAATAAAAATAAAATGTGTTGTGGTTTTCTCCCTGGCAGAAGGTGCAGTTGTGCCATGAGGATGGACAATCAGACGCTCGCTCAAGACTACGTCCTCACGTACAGCTATGAAGGCAGAGGCTCGACCGCTGGCTCTGTAGGCTGCTGCAGCGAGCAACCGGAAGACGACGGACTTGAGTTTTTGGACCATTTGGAACCTAAATTTAGGACTTTAGCAGAAGTATGCACAAAGAGGTGAAGAACGCCTCCCAGGGTACCAAACTAATGGATTTATTACTTTTTCCTACCTGCTTTTAATATAAACTAGGCTTTTCAAAAAGGAAGATATTGTATTTGGGGCTCCCCCCACAGCCTGCCTTGGTCTGCAGAATCTCCAGAAATGCACATTTACAGAAAAGACCTTGGACTTTAGTACATTTGAACTTGAAAACCGTTCTGCATGGGTTTTAATTGCTTCCTTCTCTCCCAGGTGTCATCTACAGGTGGAACTTTAAGGAAATTTGCATTATTGTTTACATTGGGCATAGTGACATCAACCAACTTATTGTGCAATAAAATTTAATGGATCTGAATCTGTTTATGGACTACGTGAACCTATACCCCAATTGGAGATGTAGAAACCGTTATTTCCAGCTAATGGGTTAATTGATTTTTCATATGGTGCTTGGAAACTGTTGTTTTCCCAAACATTCTAAACTGTATATACTGTGTCTTACATTTGTTGTAGTCTCGTAGCATGGCTTGACTTCCTAGTAAAAAGGTTAGACTGCCAGGCAGCCATTGAATATGTTTATAGTTTCCATTCCATTGGGGTTAGCTTTTAGGTTCTATTCTGGGTGAAATTCTACACTGAATCTACATCTCCTTTGTATTAACTTGTTAGTTAAATTTAGATTTCAAAATTTCTTTAAAATGTATTTTTATTACTCTTACAAGTTTTTTTTTGTTTGTTTTTATGTGAAATACCAAATGGTCTACATTCCTATCCCCTCTCCACTTCCTTTTTTTTCTCTCCTGTCGATTCTGAAACTTGTACTTGGATTGGAGAATCCAAAAGTTCTCAAAAGTTGTCTCTCTTTTCATAAAATAGTTTTCTGTGGTATGTAAGCATGTGCATTGTCAGTTTTCTTAAGGTCAATGTGATAGCAACTTGGCTTTGGAATTTTTGGTAATTGCTTCATTTCTGTCCTTAGTGAAGAAAGTTTTCATTTTCCCATTGAAAGTGAGGCTCTTTCATGATCTGTTAGAAGCAACATTCTATACAACAGAAACAACAGTAATGTAGTTAGAAGTAGGATGTGGCCATCTAGTGTAGAAAGGCACATTTATGATTTCTACCTTTAATTCAGGGACACTGGAAATGGGAAATAGTGATGGCATTTGAACTAAACTGCTTGGCATATGTATTTCAATCCATCTCTGGGATAACAACTTCATAACTTTTTAGATGCTATAGCTAGTCATAATTACATGACTGTAAAATATTTTTTACAATAGTTTATAATTACAGCTTTTACCAAATGTAGAAATGGGCCAAATGATCTAAAAACTGTTAGAATTTATACATGAGTAAACTTCATAGCCAACCATAGATCAGAGGTCAACCTCCTAGGTGAGCTCAGCACTTACATTCGGTGCACGGATATTCTAGGTGCACTTGTGATGCGTGTGGTTGTTCCGGTGTGTCTGGCTTGAATTCACCAGGCTGGCTTATAACAATTATTTTCAGAACAAAGATTTGGAAAAATTTGGAATACCAGTTATGTTTGCAGTAGAGTCATTAATATTTTGTCAAAAATATTTCCGGTTATTTTTAATAAAGTATGCACAAAGCGATTGTGGGCGAGTAGTGATGAAAATATCAGCGAAGCAACGCCAAGCAGCTGGGTGGGTTTGTTACTCTTGGGTCTCATAGGAGTGGATCTAATACAGGGAAGCGCCCTCCCTTTCCCAGCTGTTGGTACAGATCGCAGAGCTAGCCAGATTCACAGATGTTACCTTCCCACTCATTCCTGTGCTGTGGCCTTGGCCAATTCGCATACTCTCTGTTTCTTTATTTTTATCCTCTTAAGATGGAAGATAGTTTTAGAAGTTTTAGCTAATATGTTTTAAAGACGTTTGAATTAAAAGGAAAATGTGTGGTTGTGTTTTAGTTGGGGTTCCTCTTGCTGTGTTGAAGCATCGTGATCAAAACAACTTGGGGAAGAAATAGTTTATTTGACTTATATAGATGAATGTTTTAAAAAGGGACAGAGTAGGGAATAAAAGTCATACAAATGGTCTACCTAAACTTACCCCTAATAATAAAAAATGTTTTTAAATAAATCATGTATAAAACCCCTTTTATATCAATAAGAATCAATTAAGAAAATGGGACAATGGAGACTGTTTTGAGCTGACATTTGCCGCTTGAGAATGTGTATCTTCAGAATGATCAATTGATGACTGGATCTCAAATGTGCTGTTGTTCAGAACACATCTGCAGACATTGTTGGCACATACACAGGACTGCCTAGTTTGTCATGCTATGGATGGACATACCAGGTTCAGGAAGATGAAACAGAAGAGTATCCACTTCTTATACAGCTGATAATTCGGAAGCCCTCTGAATTAAAACTTTACCTGGAAAGGCCTTCCTCTGCTGCTCTCCTACCTGTCCCACCAGACATTAGCAATGGGTTGCTACAAAATGGTAGCATTTGTAGTTCCTTCTAGTCAACACAGCAATCTACAATACACGGGTTTCAGAGTGGATTCCCTGATGCATTGCTCTCCTTACTGGGGCACGGTGCCATCTGAACTCTCTGGGCCTGCTTTTGTGCCTTGTGTTGAGAGGGGAGAAGACTTCTCAAAAAGACAGTAGTCAAAAAGGACGAGTTGATTCATGGAGACTCGCGGCATATTGCCCTGAGTTTGCCTGGACAGCCACTGCTGATGGGGAGAATACTTGCTTGGGGGCAGTCAACCACAGCCGCAGTCTCCGTTTCTGCGGCTGTCTGCCACC
The DNA here is from genome assembly GCF_903992535.2 of Arvicola amphibius. NCBI lineage: Eukaryota > Metazoa > Chordata > Mammalia > Rodentia > Cricetidae > Arvicola > Arvicola amphibius. The sequence continues at coordinate 34,013 of NW_024582201.1, read as the reverse complement.
TGCCCCTGTCCATCTAGCCCAGAAGCCTGACCAGCATTTACCAGGGATGGATTTGAGACTTCATGGCTCAGAATCATGTCTCCATCTCGTTCTTATGGTTGTGTATTTTCCTTTTTCAGTGGATCTGGAGTTGAATTGGAAAGCTGATGTTTAACACATCAGCCTGTGCACCACTGCTGAATCCCTAGAGTTATTATGCCATGCTGGTTGTTTATTTATGGTAATCATGGGTAGGTAAGACTGCTGGTTGCTTTCCTCCTTTGTGAGATTACATGGCACCTTCTGCCACTATGAAAGCTAGTCCTCAAGGAGTCAAGTTGGTGACCTCCAGGCCCTATTTGTGAAAGTGCTTGGTGTCTTCAGAAATAGGGACTTACTCTCTCCTCCTTTTGGGGGACGACCAAGTACAATAGCAGTAGCCTCTAATGCTTGGGGAACCTCCTGAGCCAGCAGCATTGATCAGCAACTCAAAAGGGCTTCTCATGCATGGTGTTGGGTTTTTGCTATATGATCTTTGGCTCTTGGAGGGTGCATTGTTAACCCAGATGAGAAAATTTTGTTCAATATGTATATTTATACTTCAGACGTTGTTGTAATAGAGTTTTTAGGAAGACAGTTAATAGTATAATTTCCTATGACTTTTTCAGATACCTTTACTGTTATTTTACTCTCCTACCTCCTCCTCTTGGTCACACCTCCCCCCTCCCTCCCTAATTAGAGCCCCCTCCTTTTCTCCATTTCCCTGATTATGTCTCTTGTACCCTGCTATTCCTTCTTTTCTATAGCTTCCCTATCCCCCTCCTCCAGTAATAGTCCCTTTTAACTTTCCTGGTTTGGGCAGCCACTCCCAGATTAGACATGATTTTTTAATCTTGGGTACTGATTCTCTCACGTAAACTCTGACTCTGACCTTAGCCTTTCTTATTAGTCTCCATTGCTAGCCCGTTTTCTTGGATCCAGATAAAAATTCCTTCTGTTGCTGTTTTCCATTGTAGGGACTTGAACTTAGGACCTCTCACGTATCAGGCAAGTGTGGACCACCGATCTACATTTTCAGCCCCAAGCTGATGTCTTTGCACCTGATTTCAATCTGGCCAGCCACTCTTGTGACTTCCTGGAGTAAATTGTTCTTTCCTTTTGTGCCCTTCAAGCCTCCTTAAACAACAGAGCCCTGAGAGAAGACTTGGTGTCTGTGGAGCTTATAGGTTGTGCTTAATTCTGAGAACCCCTGATAATACTATAACACTATTTACTGTGTAAAAAGAGAAATACGTTTGCTACCCTATGGGATGCAGCCTTCCCATGCTCTTTATGTCCTCAGTGTCCTTCCAGTTACATAGGCTTGAAACCTTTGATTCCCTGGTCTCCTGCCCAGCACATCTTGTTTGTTGTTTGCATTGTCTAACTTTCTGAGATTTTTTAAATACAATCTTATTCATGAAACCAGCAGCCATTTGATACCTTTCTTGTGCAGTCATCCATGGCCTTCTATGACGTGCACACAAGAACTGCTCCCCATGAGAAAGGACATGATGAGTCAGCTCATCAACCCTACCACATTCCCTTCTGCAAGTTGGGACATGCAGGGTGTGGATAAGGTATGGGCGCAAGCCTGTAAAATGCATATGACGCCTAGAATATGGTAAACACTCAACACATGTGAAACAACTCCAAATAGTGCAAGCAGAAGCTGTAGTCGGGGAAGGTATCCTCTCTCTAATTCTTAAAGAAATACATACATACATACATACACATATGTAGGTATTATTTTGAATTATGCATGAATGTATATGGGAGGGCAAAGTATGTGTGAGTGCAGTTGTTTTTGAAGGCCAGGGGAGAGCTTCAGATGCCTGAGAGCTTCAGTTACAGACAGAGGCACACTTTACTGCGTGTTCCCGAAAACTGAACTGTGGTACTCCTCAAGGACAGTGCTCACTCTTAGCTGCTGAGCTGTCTCTCTAGAACCCCTGCTCCCAACTATAGTCTTTTCATCAATACCTGCTCGTTCAAGAATATTGATACCTAGAAGGTGAGCATATTTATTTCTGCTTTCTTCCAGTTGCCACTGAAGAGCAGAACATGGAATTTTCTCCATGGGTCCTCTAGCTTACTGTGGGTCTGACACGTAGAATCACAAGGAGCTACTGATCTCTATACTCTACATAATCTCTGCTGTGTAATGTTTGTGCAATTCCTCCAGGTGGGCGGTGTTGACCTGACCTAGATCATTATGTACAGACAGTTTCTGCCACAAACCCGACTCGCTCATGGTAGGCCTCACTCACTCTCCATTTCTTCCTTTGTTAAAATAGGAGTCTGATGAAAAATAGTTTCAAATAGCATCTCCTCCAAAAGGGAAGACATCTGCTTGTTTAGAGCACAGCACTATAGATTTGACTCTTAGATTTGTATATATGTATGTGTTGTGTGTTTCTTATCATGTGAGAGATTCATGAAGAACAGAATGCTATTCAGATTTTTATGTCCTTAGAATGCTGCTCTCAGCACATTTTAATGAGATCAAGTTTTATTTTCTAGGTCACAAAGAGTAAACACATCAAAAATTACACATTAGAGGTTTGGTTTGCTCATTGCCATCTCTTGGTACAGATTTTTTTTTTTTTTGGACAGAGATGGTGCATGCACTATTCCTTCCTCATACTGGGACATTAAATAAATAGAACGTCTGACATTTGCCATGCATCACAGGAAAGAGACACATTGGGATTTGGGGTTCCCGTCCTGCTTCTTTGCTGTGTGGTGTGGATGACAAAGCAGGACTTCTAAGCAGCATGACGTTGAGTATTGTGGCTTCCAGTCACCTCCGCTCCCATCACCATTAATCACACAAGCCACACCAGTGAGTTGTGATCTTGCCTGTTTTCTCCACTGTTCTCCAGTACCTAAGGAGCTAGAAAGTGTTGATGGATGATCGACGGCATTCATGATGGTTAAGTACTTGACCAAGACTGACTGTGATGACTTAAGATTCATTGTCCCCTTTACTTTGAAACCCATTTATCAACATGAACATTATATCTGAGACTGTCTCTATTGTCACACATTCCAACATGCCAGTGATCTTTTTTTTTTTTAAATGGAACCATCACCTCCTGGATAAATAGAACTAAAAACACTTTGTGTTGAAAGAATTCTTGAAAGGATTTCTATAAGTTTGTTGAAGTCTATTCATGAACTGCTATAAGTCAGACCTCAACTCCAGAGAAAACCATGAAACAAGTAAGCAGTGTTGGGGTTACAGATCTGAGCCCGGCCTCCGGAGAGACCGGAAGAGCGCTGTGTAATGCACTGTAGTGCTCTCACACACACTGAGATGAAAAGCTGCAGAGAAGGCCCAAGATCAGGAAAAGAAATGGATGGCCATGAGCCTCCAAGGCTCGTGTATGCACAAATAGGGGTATACATGTGCATGCAAGTGTGTGTGCGTGTATATGTGTAGACACAGGGCATGGGGTCCTCTGTCACTCTTCGCCTATTCCTTTGAAGCAGTATCATCTCTCTGAAATCTGGGGCTCACAGTCAGTAAGCCCAAGTGGTCCTCCTTCTCCACCCATTTTCAGAGCTGGTATTACAGGTGTGCACAGGCTACCTAGCTTGTTGTATGGATGCTGGAGTAGGATTCCAGAGGTCATGCAAACACTTTTAAGTGCTGAGTCATCTCTCTAGCGTCCCCCTGGCTCATGGGGTGGTAGTGTTTTAAAGTTCAAGTGTCAGTAGTGGTGGCTTAGCTATTGGGTTTCTGTATTATTGGGGGGGTTATGAAATAAGTAATTTACAAAATGTAAAGGATAAAGACTGTCAATGCAACACTTGGTTGGAACAGAAGGATTGTCCAAGTAAATAAATGAATAAATAAGCCAATGAAAATTCCAAGAGACTTATTTATAGCTTATAATAATAATAAATAATAAATAATAATAATAATAATAATAATTCAGAAATCAACGCACATCTGTTAACAACATTCTCCAGGTTCAGTAAATTAAGCATCTTAGAAGATAAACTCATTTTGATGGCTCCTACACATCTCACGGATGTAAACTGGTGGTGCAGTAGTGTGACTGGAAAGAACGAGGACAAGGCTACAATAAGAAGCTCTTGACAAAAGGAAGTGGTTAACCCCATGTCTGCTGCTAGGCAGTAAGATGTACATGCGTTAGGCTGTATGTATGCCAAAGACAAAGAGGGGCTGCCAGGCCTTCAGACATGAGTTCACCTGGTAGAGCAGATGACTGCCTAGGAGATGGCAATGATTTGGTGGTGTTGTGCTATTACGTGGAGTTTGTGTCGTGAAGGTTTAGGTAATCCTTATTGGATGGTCATGTAGGCCCAGACTTGCACTAAGAAACATGAATGGGGCAAAGGGCAGAGCCACACTTTGCAATGTAAACTCCCCACAGGAAGGGGGCGGTTAGAAATTTCCAAGAATCAAGACTTCCAAGCTAACCTTTAAAGAATGAGAAACCAAGCAAGCCAAAGCTGAAAGGATCTGAAGCAGTTAATGTATGGAATTCTGATACAAAATTGGAAGTCAGATTAGATAAAGAGTTTTATCAGAAGACGTAAGAGAATGATGGAAATAGTTTACTCACTCTCAAGAGTGGCTCTCTATGAGGCATTAACCAGCAGTAGTCAGCGAAATTAAATGTGCCATGCTGGGAAAATTGAATGATATGTTGTTGAGAGACAGTAACCATAGTAACCATAATGGGGCAATAGATACAAACATCATGGCCACTCACTGTAGTCAGAAAGATAGACCCAAATTTCAGCTTTGTCAAGTTCATAAGCCTCCATTTTTTATATAAAAAATGAATAGAGTAACAAATTAGAGTCAGTTAAAGATCTATGTTAGCATTCCACCATGCATTGAGAAGCACTGACTTTTATTACTGGGATAATGTTGGTGATGGAGACTCATGTGATGGTCCCAATTAGAACTGACTTAAGGGAGAAAGTCACAAACATTCTCAGTAAGAATGAGAAGGCTGGGATGGAGCTAAGCACTAGCGTGCTAGCCTAACATGGACAAAGTCCTGAACCTAATCTCTAGCATACTAGGGTAAAAAAAAAGAAGGAAAAGTTTCCAGATCAATAGAATTCAAAATATAAATAAATATGAGGCCATGGATGCTAACATAGTTGGTGGTAATCTCTTAATGGTGGAGATATTCACTAAACATTTGTCTATTCTTATTCTATAATGAACATATAGTACTTAGAAAGTTGAGGAGAGGAGGTTATTGTAAGTGAAACATGAAATAGTAAAATTTCACAGGCTTTGAGAGTTTTCAAGTTTGGGGCCAAGGAGATGGCTCATTGGTTAAAGCACTTGCCACACAAGCATGAAGTCCAGAGTTTATATCCCCATATTCTACATAAATGCCCCGCAGGGTCTGCAGACCTACCTGTAATACAGTGTTTGAAGGCAGAGACTGGATTGGCAGAGCAAGCTGGCTCGCTGGACTAGCTGTATTAGACGGCTTTTGGTTCAACTGGGGGATTCTACCTCAGTGTAAAGGAGAGGGTGAGGTAGGAAGACTCCAGGCATTCGCCTCCACGTCCACACATATGCACACACTCCTGCACCCATATGTACATCCACATACTTTCACAGAACGCAAATACATGTATGCTACACACATGAGGGAAAGAAGAGGTTTTCAAGTTGTACATGGAAGGCAGACCTTTTACCTCCACACACAAGGTCCCTGCTAACACATACCACAATGACCACACTGAAGTTAGAAAAAGATGTTTCCTCCTCCAATGTCATAATTGAGCATGTTCACATATTTTTAGTTTGAAATATACTTTAATATACTTAATGGGTGTGACTTGTAACTTCATATACCCAACACTTGCTTACTAAGTAAATAATTTATTAGAAATTTCATGTTACATGAAATGATCTCACAGTATTTGAATAATGAATATAATTTTAAAGCAATTCAGTTGGTCATTGTAGAACACCTGGGTCCTTACCATGCTGAATCTCAGTTAGCTTGTGCCAGTGTATCAGTATCTGAAATTTGAACTCCAAGACTTTTGGACTGCAGCGTATCCCAGATAAGAGCTCTGATACAAGCCACCTAGGGAAATCTAACCTCTTTGGTCTTCAGTTTTCTTTTTTGTAAGATGAATAATTTAATCCTCATAGAAAAGCGTAAGGAACATGTGATCTATACAAAAATATTTTTAAATTCTGGACTGAGCAGAATCTCATATGTGTGAGACATTAGAGTTTATTCAGGGTACACTATCAACATTTATGGCTTTTGCAGTCATGATGTGTATGGACTGTTAATCAGAGCCATGGAAACATTTGTAAGAACGTTCTTGCAAACATTTGGGGTGTGTGTGTGTCTGTGTGTGTGTGTGTGTGTGTGTGTGTGTGTGCATGTGTGTGTGCGTGTGTGTGTGTTTATCAGGAGGCCTATATACTTACCCCTTACATCCAGTATGTGACTCCTAATCAATCAGCTGTGGATTTCTCCCAGTTGGAGGATAGGTGAATGTCCTGTAAGTGTCCCCATCTATTTAGAGAAAGAGAAAGTTACTAGAAGAACCTTCTTGCTTTAAGATTTTAACAGTTATGTTGATCATTGAAACTTCTAGTTGGGAAGTATTCAACTGACTCTTCACTCTGAATGTTTGGTAACTTTACAAAATAAACTGACAGCAGACAGATTCCAGGATGAAGAAGATTCAATTATGTTAGACATCCGGCACAGAAGCATGAGACTCAGAAGAGGCACGCGGCTGGGCTCTCCATAGAGGGATCCTGATAACCAAGAAAGAGCTGGACTGCTGGGCAGGAAGGGAGGTTGCATAGGCAGGGAACCAGTCATGAGGTTAGGAGACAAGCAGGGAGAGGCAGCAAGCATCTTTCAAGGCCAACTGTCAGATCCCCAATGCCTTCTTCATTTTGAAATTCCTTCCTGGGCAGAAATGAAGGGTTCAGGGAGGGAGACAGTGATGGAAAGGCCTCTGCTATATCCACTGTGCATCGAAGTAGGGAGAATTTTCTTTGCAAAACAATGGCCTTTCAGAATCATTCCTGTGTCACAGAGGCACATGGAAAGATGTGCTTCACCATAGATTATAATGCTGTGTGCCATGGTGACAGGTGTTTGTTATGTGTTCAGATGGAGCACATCCCTTAGACTCTCGTTCCTAGAATGTTTGGAGTAGATTTTACCTTAGGACTTACCTATAATCCTAACTAATGTGTGACTCTGTCTAGTGTCCAGAGGAGCCCAGTGTTGAAAATTTCTCTTCTTATGTATTCAAACTCCAATAAATATGTAACTTACCAGACTTCCCTTCTGTGCATGGGACTTCCTGAGGGAACCAGGAAACAGAGGTGGTTTTTTTCCTACCTGGGTGACATAGACAGGACATCAGTATCCTCTACCACAGCAGTGACCCTGAGGGCTTGGGGTGAGCTGGTGGGTTTCCACCCTATCACTCTCCCTTTTGTTGAAAGGTGTTTCCTTGGTATAGTTGGTGACTTCACGGCTGCTGATTTAACTTTAATGGAACATGGAGGCCTCAAGTGGAACCCAAGGGCCAACCTTAATTAGGTGTGATCTGTAAAAGAGTCATAAATCTAAACCTATGATGCTTGACTTTAATGGATGACCCAGAGACACCTGGGGAGAAGGTCTTAGTAAAGTCTTTGTCTGCATTGGGTTGGCCTGTGGGGGAGAGCTGAATAAAGTTAATTGATGTGAGAAGATCCTGTGTGGGCAGTACCCGTCCCTAGGCAGGGATCCCGAACTATGTAATGGAGGAGCTAAGCTACAAATGAGCAAGGGTGTGTGTGTGTGTGTGTGTGTGTGTGTGTGTGTGTGTGTGTGTGAGTGTCTATCTTCACTTCCCCACAGTGATGGGCTGTAATCTGGTATCGTAAACTGAAGCAAACTCCCTTCTCTCTTCAGTTGTTTCTTGTCAGAGTATTTACAACACAGGAATAGAAATTAAACTAGAAAACCCAAAACTCTTAGGAGCATGATGTGGTCATCAGATTTCCTTCTCTCTTGAGGAAAGGAGGGAACATAGAGATTTCATTGCAAAGCCAGCTAACAGTTCTGCATCCTATCAACAGAAGGAAATCCTGGCTTCTGGGGGTGGGGGAGGGGTTGGGGTGGAACAGCACCCAGAGTCCAAAGGGTTGGTAGCTACTGAAACCATAAGTCAGAAAAGGTAGAGGTTGTCTTATCAGGAAGACACTGTTGGCTATCTCTTGTGATAGACACATTACTCATATTTTCCGAGTAAAAAAATATGAACTATGGTCATTATTTTGCATTATTAGCGTATCCTTATAGAAGTCTCATAATGTGGTCCTGGCTGGCCTTGGAGTGATGTGCATACTCTAGGTGCCTGAGTGCTGGGATGATGGGTGTGCACCACCATGCTTGACTGAGCAATCATTTCGAACTCGGTTGATCTATCTCTTATCTCACAGAAAGCTCTTGTATAATCACCAGTCAGTTCAAACTCCTTCTTACATAGCACACCACACACAAACTTTGTGAGACTAGAGACCATAATACTAACACATCTGTGTAATACAAATATTGCTGAATCTCTCTCTCTCTCTCTCTCTCTCTCTCTCTCTCTCTCTCTCTCTCTCTCTCTCTCTCTCTCTCTCTCTCTCTCTGGCTTAGTGATCCCTCGTAAGCCTTCAAAACAACAAATTATAGAACAATAAAAATTCTGGATAATTTCCTAGAGACCAGAACAGGATTTAACTTGCAAGTATTGCTTCAGTTTCTATTATTATAATTAGGTATTCTGTTTCTCCCAAGAATGGCATTAGTAATTTAAACCTTGCCAAGGCCTTTTTAGTTTAAAGTACAAATGAAGCAAGCAATATTATCACTTTGGTTTTGATTGACAAATCAATTTATATTTCAAGACTTATTTAAGAGGTTGGAATAGGACTAAGATTCTACATTTTATCTCAGCATCTCTCTCTCTCTCTCTCTCTCTCTCTCTCTCTCTCTCCCCCCCTCTCTTTCTTTCTTTTCCTTTTTTCAATGACTCCTGTAGTCCAGGCTGACACTGAACTCACTGTGTAGCTGAGGATGACCTTGGATTTCTCTTCTTCCACCTCTACTTGAACACTGTGCCTTCACAGTTGTTTAGCCCCATGCTGAGAATTGAACCCAGGGCCTCGTGAATGCTAGGCAAGAGCTCTACTAAATGACCTACATTGTCCCAATTCAATCCCACCTTTCTTTAATCTGCTGTGTATTTAGGTAAATCACTTAACCCCTTCTTGGGACATTTATTTCCTCAGTATAACAAATAGTCAAGGCAGTCAAGGCTAGCAAGATGGCTTAGAGGGTAAAGGTGCTTGCCACTAAGCCTGAGGACCTGATTTCAGACTCCTGGAAGCATATGGTGGAAGGGGAGAGGCTTAAGTTGTACTTTAAGGTTCATATCTGCGCTGTGGCCTAAGCAGGCCCATATCCACACACATATTCCCACAAAATAAGCAAGCAAATATGCAATTAAAAATTTAAATAAGGACTTAGATCAGACTAAATATAAAGTTACTTTCAAGTGTTATTTTTATAAGTCTATGTTAATTAAATATGAAAGAAATAACATTTAAATATCATATTAATAAAATATTGATTTTCTACATTTTCCTACTTACCATCATACTTCAAACATCTGTGGTGTGTGTGTGTGTGTGTGTGTGTGTGTGTGTGTGTGTGATTTTGCATCCAGTGAGGGTCAGGGTTGCTGAATAGCTTTAGTGTGGGTTTTACACCTCAAAGAAGTTGGCATGAACCTCTGATGATAACTAAATGGCCAGGCCCAAGTCACAGGCTTGGGTTTGGCACTCCTCTGACTCCTGTACCATTTGTCTGGGTATTCTCCCAAAGGCTGTTGTCTGGGTATTTTCCCAAAGGCTGTTGTCTGGGTATTCTCCCAAAGGCTGTTGTCTGGGTATTCTCCCAAAGGCTGTTGTCTGGGTTTTCTCCCAAAGGCTGTTGTTTAGGAAATCCCCCTTTACTTTTATTTTTAATTTAATTAACATTTCTTTCATTTATTTTACATACCGACCACAGTTTCTTCTCCCTCTTCTCCTCCTGTTCCTTGCCCTGACTCCCACCAACCCCTTCCCCATCCACTCCTCCTCCTCCTCCATTCAGAAAGGGGTGGGCCTCCTATGGGCCTGAACAAAGCAGGACACTCAAGTTGAGGTAGGACTGAGCTCCTCCCCATATACTATGCTTTTGATGATCTCATCAAAAATTTAAATTTCAAGTATAACTGTGAACACATTTTCTCAGTTGTCTAATTCTCTTATTTCAGTGTTTCCAGCACAACCAAAAGACTAGAAAACAATGCTACTTTATCCTTCACTTATTCATCTTACTATTTCCTTTATTGCTTAGTTTAAATTTATTTACTCATTGCTTAGTCTGTTGTCTCATACCCCTTAACTCCTGTTTTAATCTCTCTCCCCTTGTACTCACTAAGCAAAGACCTATTATTGGGTGAACCCATTTGCTACCTACGTCATAACTTTTACCTCTAGTCTGGAAGAGAGACCCCAGAGAGTTATAACTGTATATTTGCTTTGGTTTTTTGAGACAGAGTTTTACTGTGTAGTCCTGGCTGCCCTGGAACTCACTCTGTAGACCAGGCTGTGATCAAACTAAGAGGTCTGCTCGCCTCTGCCTCCCAAGTGCTAGGATTAAAGGTGCGTGTCCCCACAGCAGTAGGAACTCTGTATTGTTACCTAAGGTCAATGCTCTTATAAATACTGAGACAAAACTTGGCTTGAAAAGGGGCATTATCAATTACCAGTGTATTAGAAGACAATGAAGAGGAATAGCATATTAGAAAGGCATAGTATCCATTGTTCATGAAGCTTTTGTTCCAGGTTATATATACTAATTACACACCAGTATTCAACAGTAGAATATTTATTTGCTTATTTGTCTATTATTAGTAATACTAAGGACCAAATCTAGTGCCTTGTGTATTGTAGACCAACATTCTGCTGTTGAGTTACACACCCATTCCTGGAAATATTTTTTAAAGTATATTAAATTTAACAATTCAAAACACTGAATGTGTCAGTCATTTACTTCATATCTAGTCTGTCTTCAAATCTGTATCCCACGCTTTAAAATTCACATTTAGCTTAAATCATGAACCAGAAGCAGAAAAGAAGTCCTTCACCTTCCCATTGTCATCTGCCCAGCATCCCACCATGTACTCTGACTGGCATCCTTACAATAAATGATCTCTCTCTCTACATATTTTTATGCAGTGCCTTTGTTACTACACTGATTTCCCATGTCCTTTGCTTCCTCAAGAACTCTGTTCTTCAAATTTCTGCCTCTTACTTGTCACTTACTCACTCTTGCCTGCATGGTTTCTAACAATAAACGGAAGTGATTAGTGAAAAAGTGCATCCGAGTATAGAGCAGCTAACATGCACCATTTCCTGTTGTAGAAATGGCATGCCTCTCAATTCTTTTTTTCCTCATCTGGATTAGAAGCTGTTATTCCCTTTTTTATTCTGCCAAAAGTATTAATTAGGGTGGAGATGTGTTCTTTCCTCTTTGACCCTCTAGACGAAACTCCACCTATTGGAAACTTCAATAGCAAACCAATAAAATGCTAATGCAGTTGACTTAGTGAATTTAGGTGCAGACCTCTGACATGAAGCAGCAGAAATTAATTGTAAATGGATTCTACAGAATAGTCCCACACTAGCTCAGAATTGTGTATAATAAAGGGTTCTTTATTTAGGGGTAGACTCACAGATCACAGTCCTCTGTATGAGTGGGGAACAGGAACCGAATCCAGCAGGAGAGACAGAGAGAGAGAGAGAGAGAGAGAGAGAGAGAGAGAGAGAGAGAGAGAGAGAGGGAGAGAGAGAGGAGAGAGAGAGAGAGAGAGAGAGAGAGAGAGAGAGAGAGAGAGAGAGAGAGAGAGAACATTTCTGACCTGATCCAGCATCTCAAAGTCTGAAGAAGTTTCTTTAGCACCTTCTCCTTTTGTCTAAATAAAAGAGTTCCAAACCCAATACAAAACTATATACAATAAGAACAGCTATCAAGTATAAAATTAGAATCACAACCAACATAAACAATATTAAGCAAGCAACATATGCTAAATGTTTCAATAATTATTCTATCCTAGGGGGTCTAAGTCTTGTACTAGAAATGGCTTGGCTAAGTCATTAGAGGAAAGCAACTACAACTCTCTAATCTTCAACCCCATCAAAGACCTGAAAAGGAAATAATATTATTTGAGTACACATGAAGTACAATCAATCAACTTCCAAAATGTGCAATAAATAACTGAGACATCTAGCTACCTGGGCAACCACCCAATGTCTTATGTGCAACGTTGGAGTAATCAACTTTGACTATGGCCTAGTGTAACTGACAGACCATTTTCAGAGGCAGAAATTTTTCAAAAATGTTTTACTGTCTTGACAAGGTTTGTCAGTCTTTTTCTGGTCATTTGGGATTCCTCTCTGTATGCTGTGGATATGTTTTATTACCATTGGTTAATAAAGAAGTTGCTTTGAGCCTCTGGCAGGGAAGAAAGAATAAGGTAAGCACTCCAAACGGAAATAGAGGAGAGAAGTAGGCAGAGTCAAGGAGACACCATGTAACCACCAAAGGAGAAAGACACTAGCCGCCAGCTGGAACCTTGTCAGTAAACCACAAGCCTCATGGTAATACACAGAATAATAGAATTGGGTTAATTTATATTTAGCTAGAAATACATTTATGTTATTCTCTAAAGAGTATTATAATTAATATAGTTTTTGTATAATTATTTCAGATCTGGACTGCTGGGTAACAAACAATCAGCCTCTGTCTATAATTAATGTATGTCATTTTGAGTCTGTGAACTTGTAGGTGCTTAATAGTGTTTTTTTAAAGATCATAAGTGTCTGAAATGCATTCCATCTATTTCTCAAAGGATTTATCAATAACTTTTCTCCTTGCTGTAATCTAATACTTGAGAAAAAGCAATTCAAGGGAGCCAAGATGTATTGTGGCTCATGATTTAGGGGTCCAGTTTATCACAGTAACAGAAGGGTGAAGCTGATGGTTCCATCTGAGCAGATGAGACAGACAAAGGGGAATTCCAGGGCTCACTTGACCTTATCCTTTTCTCGCTTATATTCTGTCCAAGACTCTAGCTCTTGAGATTGCTAAGGTTTTTAGACTGTGCCTTCTTCCTTTAACTAATCCTCTCTGGAAACACCCTTGTAGACACACCTAATGGCATATGTCCTCAATTACACCCCATTAGGTGTTTTTACTTCCAATCAAGCTGACAATCAAAATTAGCCATTGATGAGTAACCATAACTGGGGAGGTTAAGCCCATTGCACTGATCACCTCAGGATGACACCCTTTGTTAAATCTACATCTTCTCTCTCTATCTCTGGGCTTACTTCTAGACAAACTAGTTTCTCTCAATCCACATTTCTGGTTCATCTTTCAGGAGAACTAATGGGGCAGAAGAGAGAAGTGACCAAAGAAAGATTAGCTATGACTCTATTTTCTTATTGCCTCATTCGGTTTGTCTTTGACTCACTACTATTGAGTTCTCACCATCACCAGACCAATGAATCTGACATTCTTGTTACCAATGATTTATTTATGCCCAATTCAACAGTCAATTTTTTTTTAGCTCCAATCTTACTTGAATTCTCAAATGCCTATTCTCATAGTTAATTACTTCCTTCTGGTTGACAAACTTTCCTCCCTGGCTGATGGGACACATATTCACAAGCTGTTCCTCCTAGACATTAGTCTAGAAGAAGTTATTTCCTATTTCTCTTCTGAATCTGGTAGCTGGGGTTTATCTTTGCTCATTCCTTAGACATTCTGTTTTGGTCTCAAAGTTTTCAATAATACAATTCTACTTGTACATCTGATACTTATCTCAAACTTCTCAGTCATATAAGTGTCCTTGATATTTTAATCCAAACCACTTTCTTTCCTTGACTTCATCATTTCTTCATTCTACTCAAACTCTTGCTTAGTCCCAAGTCCCCAGGTAGCGTCATTATGTTTTCTCTTTTTCCCATACCCCATCTCTAATCTATAAATGAGTTCTGTAAGGTCTAACATCAAGTCATCACAAACCCAAATTATTGCCTTTATCATCTTTTATCTTTTATCCTACAGTAATCTGAGTTACTTTTAAAATGAAAATCCAACAGTTTCCCATATATTGCAGTAAGAGTCTTCTTTAGTAGCTTTGTGAGTGGTGTTAAAGCCCACACCTTTTAAAGCATGCTGTGAGACCATTGGTGCATCATCCCTCCTTCTTTTAAGCACCCCTGTTCTTTCCCAGTTGTTCCCACTACTGCCTACTCATTCCTCTCTGTTCTGTGAGCTTGTCCTTGACAGAGGTTTCTGTCCCACCTGGTCCCACAGTCATTCAGTCCCAAAGAAACACACAGAGGCCTACATTATTTATAAACTGGTTGTCTTATTAGCTCAGGCATTTTATTAACTAACTCTTACATCTTACATTAACCCATAATTCTTGTCTGTGTTAGCCACATGGCTTGGTGCCTTGGTACCTTTTATCAGTGAGGCATTATCATTTTGCTTCCTCTGTTGCCTGTGTGACGACTGCAGACTGATCTATTCCTCTTCCCAGAATTCTTCTATTCTTGTCACCCCACCTATACTTCCTGCCTGGCTACTAGCTGCATTTTATTAAACCAATATGAGTAACAAATCTTTACAGGGTACAAGAACATTGTCTCACAGTAACTCGGAGCTCTATCAAGTGAAAATGCTTTTCTTCCCACTCACTGGTCACTTCTGAAATCTGAGTATTGAGTCAAACTTTGTATTTCAGTTTTCCATTGGAGACCTCTCTAAGATAGCCCTTCCCCCTTTTTTTAAAACTAGTACAGGTGTCAGGGAGTTTGGACTTTCCTAACAAGCTAGCAGTAAAATTGTGGTTTCTGGAATCGTGTTGCCATTGCTGTCAGATGTCTGTTACCTGAGAGTTCTTACCATTCCAGTTAAGAGAGAGAGATGCTGAGATGAAAGGTAGGAAGAACAAGAGACAAATGAGTCTTACTCTTTTGTTGGAGATGAAAGAGATATTTCAAAGAGAAGCAGCGTTTGCTTGTAGGACTGTCCTAAGCCCCTGATTAGTATGGTATTGCACTTTAGTAGTTAGTGTATATAAACTAAATATGTTTGCAGTGTATTTAGTTATCTGTATATACCAAATGCTGACAGCAATATATGAGGGTTTAGCTAGACAAGATAGAATACAATGTGAAAATAATGTGGTGGTTCCTTTTGATGGCTTCAGATATCAAAGTGAATTATAAATATAATGCCTACTGTTAACAGAGGAAATTTTAAAGGAAATTGTATGAAACAGTGAGCCATGTTAGAATATGTATTTTCCCTTGGGTATAGGAGATAGAACCACTGGGGGCTTTGCAGTAGTGGGTATTTCTCTGGGGATAGGAAATATCTGGATTTGAATAGCTATAATGGAGAAATTCTTCCTTGTTATGACTCTCTAGTGGAGTTTCCTTAAATCAGTGGAGAGACTTTCTATGTAAAAGTAAGAGAGTATAGACAAAAGAAAGGCAGAAACTATAGTGAGTTCAGTCTCATCCATCATGATAGGGCCCAGTCCTTTACAAAGTCATCGAGACTTTCTTATAAAAACACAGATCACTTTTGGGTATATATCCAATGGATACTCAATCGTGCCACAAGGACATGTGTTCAGCTATGTTCATAGTACCATTGTTTGTCATAGCCAGAACCCGGAAACAACCTAAATGCCCCTCGACTGAAGAATGGATGAGGAAAATGTGTTACATTTACACAATGGAGTACTACACAGAAAAAAATGACATTTTGAATTTTGCAGGAAAAATGGAGCTTGTAAACATTATTTTGAGTGTGGTAGCCCAGACACAGAAAGACAGTTATCACACGTACTCACTCATAGGTGGTTTTAAAACATAAAGCAAAGAAAACCAGCCTACAAACCACAATCCCAGAGAACTTAGACAACAATGAGGACCCTAAGAGAGACTTACATAGATCTAATCGACATGGGAAGTAGAAAAAGACAAGATCTCCTGAGTAAATTGGGAGCATTAAGGTTGAAGGGGAGAGGGAAGAGGTAGGGAGGGGAGCAGAGAAAATGTAGAGCTCAATAAAAATCAATAAAAAACCCACAGATCAAATGCATAGTAGAGGTTCTGTAAAATGTAGCAAGGCTTAGGAAATAAAAACATTACTTTGAATTAAAAATAAACCTGATTTTACAGAAGAGCCACTGGAGAACCTACCTCCTAAAGCTCCATACACTCCATGGGGAAACTGAAGTAAGCTCTTCTAGATATGTCCCAGTCACTTTCTGGGTTCTGTATTTCTATCATTCTCTTTCAGTGTAAGCAAAGGGGTCTCTATTCCTACTGATGAGGGAATAACCATAATTAGAGGACTGTAGATCTAAAGCAAGAATTGTGTCCTCCACCTGCACAGTCAGCACCGTGGGAAGTTGTCAAATGGCACAGAACAATACAAAATTCAATCTGCACCCCAAGATGCTTATGCAGTTTGTCTGAGATGGGACTGGTGTTGGTGCTTATAAAAATCTCACCAAGAGACATGTGCATACAACTAGGGCTCAGAATGACCTTTCTTGGTGAAAGTCCCCTAAACTATAATGTCACTGTGGAAGAAACAGACCTTTGTCTTGGCCCAGCTACAGCTGAAGTTCCTTTCTGTTCTTGTCACAGACTTAAGTTCCTTCTGTGATGATAGATTTCATCTATGAAGATATTTCAACTTTCTATTTGCTTTTTTTCTGAATTGTTCTGAAACACTAAGTTTTCCCCCTTGAGAGATCTCCTTCTTCTTCCCAGTTTCCTACTCTAGTCTAGGAGCCCCATGCCTCTTCAGTTAAGATCATCTCAACATGGCATCAAGAAATTGCATATGGGTTAATATCTATGAGCTCTATGACACATTGTGAGTTCTCTATTCACTTTTTTCAATGACCATAGAATCTATATCAAAATCCTTAAGTTTGTCATAACTCTACATTTTCAAACTCAGCATTTTTTTAACCTAAGGACTCTGGAACCCTACACCTCTGTGGATGCTCAGAATAAGTAGCAGCTACTCTGTGGTTGTGCCAGCACAGCTCTCATTCACTCTTCAGTATTTGGTGCCTTTGATATAAATGCTTTCATGGCCCAGGTCACTTCACAGGTGTTCTTGAAGACAAGAAGATTGTAATCTCTGACTTACTTGGGTTTCTGAGAATTCATGGGTCAAGAGAACAGTCAGCCATCTTTACAGATCAGCTCAGTCTGATCACAGGGAGAAGATAGCAAAAAAGGAAGTGCATGTGTGTCTGTATGTGTGTCTTTAGTGTTTGTGTGTGTGTGTGTGTGTGTGTGTGTGTGAGGGAGAGAGAGAGAGAGAGAGAGAGAGAGAGAGAGAGAGAGAGAGAGAGAGAGAGAGTATTTTTCATAAGTGTGCTTGTATGTGGAAGTCAGAGGTCCACATTGCATTTGCTCCTCAGGACAATATCCAGTGTGTGTTTTGAGCCATGGCCTCTCATTTTTAACTGGAACTTATTGATGTGTCTGTGTTGATGGACTCATGAATCCTAGGGACCCATCAGTCTCTGCCTACTTAGCGTGGGATAATAAATATGTGTCACCATGCCTGTAAGATGTAAGAATGTAAGATTTAAAAATTAGTTAATAAGAATCCTGAGCTAATAGGCCAACCACTTTATAATTAATGTAGACCTCTGTGTGTTTCTTTGGAACTGAATGGCTGTGGGACCAGACAGGACAGAAACCTCTGTCAACAAATGGTGCCAATGTGGACAACTAAATCCACTTAAAACATGAGAGATCTTGGGAAGTAATTCTAGATGCAAAAGAAGAGTTAAACATGGCTTCTGGGTAGCTACTTTTTCTCAGGTGGGTTCTGTTTGAAAGAGGCAAGCACATCTCATTTAAGAGAGATTTCCTGAGTTAGTTTTAGCTGCAAAATCCTTGCAGGTGTTTTAAGAGGACCCACCAGAAAATACATAAATGGTGTTTATAAATTTCCAACAGTATGTTTCTTGGTAGTGCCATGGACCTTGAAACTCCATAGAGTTGTGGCAATAAACATGGCTCTGGATGGTACCTTCACCATGAAGCTAGACTCTTAAAAAGCTAGGGAATGGATTGGATCCAGTCATCAAATCACAGCTTTAATCCTAGTCATATCACTCAGCAAATTAAAGACTCATGGTCAGAAAAAGAGATATACAGTAAAGATAGATTCAGATGAATAAAACCTCTAAACGATTTATAGTTTGTTTAAAAATATATGTAGGCTTGAGAGAGAAAATAAAATGATAAAGTCATTAAAATAAAAAGAAAGTCGTTGGGTGTGGTGGCACATACACCTTTAATCCCAACACTTGGGAAGCAGGTGGATCTCTGTGAGTTCAAGGATAACCTGGTCTACAGAATGAGTGTCAGGACAGCCAAAGATACAAAGAGAAACATAATCTCAAGAAAACAAAATTAAAAATAGAAATAAAAGAAATAGAGTTTAAAATAAAGCCATGTAAAGATGAAAATACACAGAGAGTCTGGTATTGTATGTTATCATGTTATCTTTAAATTTTTTGGTGGCTGAGGAAGGAGCAAAAGCTGCTAAAAGATATTTGATTATAAATGCTGTTGGATTAATCCAAAATATATATTTTTGAAAATGCCTTGACATCAAAATGTAAGTCAAATGGTATATTACTTTGGAGAAGAGTTTCTGCTTTTGTTTCCACAGGAAATGAGAGGCTATGGATTCATTCTAGGCTAAGAAAAATCAGGTTTGATCAGGGAAGACCCCCTGAAGAATCTCCAATAGGAGCAGATGGTCTAGATGATCCAACATTTCAGAGGATTTCTGTTGGAGCTTCCTCTAAGTTCTGCATCCAGAACAGTTTCAAGACTGCTGGCTGAGATGATCAATCCTCACAGAATATTCTTTTCAGGACTTGACCATTTTTCAAAATTTCCTTTAGGTCCCTATAAGATTATCAGTGCCCCCAGTTAGCAGGAAATAGCATGGAAAACATCACCCACATTCCCCAAAAATGGATTATGGATGTTTGCCTTTGTTTAGAATGTTGGTTACAAGTTGTTATGGCTAATGGTTAGGATAAAACTAAATGAAGGAGATTCAACTTAGAGTTCTTGTTTAAAAAATGGTCTGGGGGTACTATGGAACAATCATCTGTACTCTGTGACTAATATTTTAATAAAACACTGATTGGCCAGGAGTCAGGAAGTATAGGCAGAGTGATGAGAACAGGAGAATTCTGAGAAGATGAAAGTCTCAGTCTGCAGTCATCACCCTGATGCAGAAGAAGCAAGATGAGAATGCCTCACTGATAAAGGTACTAAGCCATATGGCTAACACAGACAGTATGGGTTACTACAGAATGTAAGAATTAGTTTATAAGAAACCTGAGCTATTAGGTCAACCAGTTTATAATTAATGTTGGCCTCTGTGTGTTTATTTGGGACTGAATGGCTGTGGGACTGGGCAGGACAGAAACCTCTGTCAACACCGTGCCTGACTTTATTAGATGGTTTGGGGGATTAAACTCAGGTCTTCTGGTTTCACAGCAAGCAAGTAAGCTTTATCCCTAGCCTCTACCCAAGAAGAAACTTTAAAATGGTATATTGATCCCAATTTTAGTCACCGAATAGGATGCTTTTGTGTCCTTCTTTCTACCACAAATTCAAACTATGAAACAGAAAATTAAGCAGTTCCTTTGAAAAGGAAGAGAA
The DNA here is from genome assembly GCF_903992535.2 of Arvicola amphibius. Classification (NCBI taxonomy): domain Eukaryota; kingdom Metazoa; phylum Chordata; class Mammalia; order Rodentia; family Cricetidae; genus Arvicola; species Arvicola amphibius. Next base: position 14,113 of record NW_024582201.1, on the reverse strand, counting down.
AGAGGGAATAAGGTTAGATTTACAGCAAATAAAAAATACTTTAGTCAGTATACAAAATTTTAATTTTTAACTAAATATTTAAGTAGTTGATACCATTATCATATGGTATACATAATTATGTATTCAGAAATATTTGCCAAATATTAACATATAAGATATTATCACCCTGACAAGCAAGCCCATTGAACTTACAACTGATAAACAAGCTCCCACAAAATTACTCAACTCCATTAGTCATTAGGGCAATGCAAACACAAGCACAAAGAACCAGAACTCATCAAAGGAATGCAATTTCAGTCATAATGATGTCCGTGGCTGAAGTTCTCAGTCCTATAAAGAAATGTTGAGGACAGAGACTAGCTGAACTCACAAGAAACAAATGAAAAGAAATAAAACTAAAAAACAAAAAGCAGAAATAAATAAATAAAACTTATGCACACAGACAGAAATGTGCATAATGTTCATGGCTTAATACAATACAAATAGAAAGTATTTAACATCTTCTAACATATTCAAAAATATAGTTCTGTGGGATAAGAGGTGAAGCGAGCTGCTGACACACTTGACCATAGACAGTGTGTCAAAGCATGTGGACTGAACAAGAACAGACATCTGACTGCCAGGCCTTGTGACAGGCAGTGGGCTCTAAGATGAAGAGCAGTAGGTTCTGCCCCTTGGTATTCACAGACTTGTGTGGTGCTCACATGCTTTCCTAGATGAAGGATCATCTAATGACTTGCTCCTAGTTAATAGAAATCATAGAAGTTATGGCTACTCCTGATATTGAGTCTCTGCCTTCTGTTTGGGTATCTTTTCTTTCTTGCTTTCTCTGAAGGCCAGGTGTTTGCTGCCTCAGAAAGGCTCCACATTAGCCATGCACGGTGATCATGCTCCCAATCCTAACATTGAGAAGACAGAATCAGAAAGATGAGTTTGAAACTTAGGCTACTTACGGAGACCCTGTCTCAAACAAACAAACAAACAAACAAAAACAAAGTACATAGTGTCTCCAGATGATGATCACCAGGAACCTGAGGCCTGCCAGCTGACATACTGTTGAATTTCAGGCCAGGACTGCATTGAAACTTGAATTAAGAGTAGCTCCAGCTAAACACTGTGACTGCATGCTTGGTGGAGGTCCCCATGCAGAGACAGATCAGAAAGCCATGCTCTGTTTTCCTCTTATATATGGAATGAGAAGCCTTTGTTTAAGGCACTAAAGTGTGCAGCAATGTAGAAGTGATATCCAACATATTAGCAGAGATGTATCCTAGGTCACCACTAAAGTCTAGGATTTCCTTATGAGAAACTCTAGGGAGCTTTGAACTCATTTAGGCATGGAATCAAAAAAACAGTTGTCACCCCAGGCTAGGGTTGGTATTGATGGGAGTGAAGGAAATGTTCTACATAGTGTTGTGAATGTGAAACGAGCGTATACATTTAAGCTCTGAATTTTATCATATTCAATGCAACTCGTGAAGAAAAATGAATGACCAAGAGTGTCAGTATTTGATCAACTGAGGTGACTTTGAATATATTTAGATGTATAGATGGTAATAATTGTATCAAATGACAAGGAAAGAAGTCTTTTTCAGAGTGCTTTGTTTTTGTTAGATGAAATGGCTAGAGCTTTGAAGAAATACCGGTATGGCACACCTTAAGGCCACTGTGCCAAACGAGTCAACAGATTATTTAAAACTTCATTAAATCATCTAAACAGATGAAGCCTGAATAGCCTCGGAACCCAGAAGTACAAAATCCTTATTGGAGATGCCTTGAGAGCCTTAGTATCGGAGAGGCTTCTTTATTTCCTTGTACAGTGTGATTGCCAAAACAGTACCTTTAATTTTGTTCTAACAATACCAAATACACAAAGAAACTGAGAACTAAAGAATTTGTCTCCATTTGCTCAAAATTAAAAGACACCTAGGAGTACCTTAATAATAGGCTAGGGCTCCTGGCTAATCTTGGGGAGCAAAACTGGTCCCCATCTAGTCAACTGCCTGAGCACAATGCGCCTCCAGTGAAAAGAATGTTTGGGAAGTGGGCTGGTCAGAGGGCAGCTCCATAGGAGGGCAATATAGGAAATTATTTACATTGTAAGAATGGAATGCTCAGAAAAAAGATACATTTAACTTGCCTGTGCACTAGCCCTATCCTTTTAAGATCCTTCAAGAAAGAAAGAAAACTCAAGTAAGAAAGGAAACTCAGGCAAGGGGAAATAGAGACTGAACGGCAGGTGTCATCAGAATTTTGCAGAAAGGCAGGTCATCATGAAGGATAAACAAGGACACTGTGCTAGCCAAGGCACCTATCCACCTAGTCTACTTGAGGACAGCTAGGACAGGTGATTTAACCCATGTGAATGAGAAACAAGTACTCTGCGACTGTCCCAGCCTGAGCACTGTCTGCCACTCTAGAATGGAGGAGTGGGGCAGAAGCAGGTAGACATAGCACAGCACAGAAGTCAGATATCCATCATCAGAGAACTGAGAAACCATCCAGACACCCCCTGATCAAAGCACCAGTCTGTCTGGAGCTGAAAACAATGCAGCTCTGGCTGATGACACTTTCTTTGAGTTTGAATCATTTATTCTGAGAATTATTTCAAACAATTATTGGAACACTGGAGGAGGTTAATAAATACACTATATATTATTTCCTGATTGGAGATTCTTAATTTAATACTGAAGTATAGTTAAGTACAATGATTTTTTTCTGACCATAAACCATAGAGAAGTGGGAAGTAGGGAGAGTCAATGATGTTAACTATATCAAGGATAGTGAATTCTCACTGGAAAGTGAATGAATAACTTTGCTGCTACATCCCTACACGTCTACTAGGAAGACTACTACCTCTCTTTCTCTATTTTAAAAATATTTATTTGTATTTTATGTATATAAATGGTTGCTTTATTCACTAAGTGTGTACCTGATGCTCACAGAAGCCGGAAGATGGAGTTGAACCCAGTGAATCTGGAGTTATACACAGTTGTGAATCTGAACCCTGTTCTCTCCAAGATCAACAAACACTTTTAACCACTGAGCCATCCCTCCAGGGTGTCTGCCTTAAATGTTCAGCTAGGACCACAGAGTGGGGATTTATGAGGGAATGAGGCTCTGATGTGTTCTTACAGATGAAGTTGGGAGCAGGATGTAGGAAGGGCTCCTGGAGAACTGGAAGGGAAGAGTGAGATACAGATGTGACTTAGACACGATGTCATCGTCTATGCACCTGTCAGACTATATTTAAAAGACTTGGAAATCTCAGACAGGCATGGTGGTTCACACCTGTAATCCTAGTATTTGAAACACCAAGGCAAGAGAATCAGTGTGAGTCCAGTCCTGGGCTACATGGTGAGTTCCAGATCATACTGGACTGCCTTGTAAGACTCTACCTCAGAGGAAAACAATATCCCAGAACAAACAATACTACTCAGTGGTAAAAAACAATGACATCTTGAATTTTGCATGCAAATGGATGGAAATAGAAAACACTATCCTGAGTGAGGTAACCCAGACCCAAAAAGATGAACAAGGGATGTACTCACTCATAATTGGTTTCTAGCAATAAATAAAGGACATTGAGCCTATAATTCATGATCCTAGAGAAGCTAAATAAGAAGGTGAACCCAAAGAAATACATATAGTTATACTCCTGGATATTGGAAGTAGACAAGATTGTCGGGCAAAAATTGGGAACTTGGGGTGGGGTGGGATGGGGTTAAGGGGAGATGGGGAGAGAAAAGTGTGAAGGGGAGGATGGGGAGAGCTTGGGGGAATGGGATGGTTGGGATAAAGGAAGGGTGGATATGGGAGCAGAGAAGTATATATCTTAATTAAAGGAGCCATTTTAGGATTGGTAAGAGACTTGACTCTAGAGGGGTTCCCAGGTGTCCAGGGAGATGTCCCCAGCTAGTTCCTTGGGCAGCTGAGGAGAGGGAGCCTGAAATGGCCCGATCCTATAGCCATACTGATGAATATCTTGCATATCATCATAGAACCTTCATCTGGTGATGGATGGAGATAGAGACAGAGACCCACTTTGGAGCACCGGACTGAGCTCCCAAGGTCCAAATGAGGAGCAAAAAAGAATACAAACAAAAAAAGGCTTTGAAAATCAGGGAGGGACAAGTCAAACTTAGGTACAATCATTACTGAAGCAAAGAATAAAGAAATGAATATTAAATAAAATTATGTTTTTTTCCCATAGGGAATCAGTGGGAAGCTCCTCTTGTGCTCCTGAGCTAAGTGGCAAGCTGGAGACTTTGCCACCTCCCCTATGCAGCAGTTGAGGAATGGTCCTCAACTTCTGGGAAAAGAGAAGGCTGATGGGGCAGTGATTCAAGCATGACGCCAGGATAATGACACATGAGATCGGGAAGTCAGCCCACTCACACCTCAACTTTCATGTTTGGGCAATGCCCTGGATGCAGACAGAAGCTCTCAGGGAGCTCCAGGAACACTGTCCAGGACTAACTGGAGTTTCAGCCTGTCGGAAGAGATTCTCCCCTGTTAAGGAAATACAGTTAGAGACTTACATTATATTTCAAATGGGATTTCAAATTAATTCTGAGATCTAGAAAGACAGCTCAGCCAGTAAAAATGCTTGCTGTCCAAACACTAGGATTTAAGTTCAGATTTCCAGAACTCATGTGATGGTAACCATTAACTCCTTCTCTCTCTCTCTCTCTCTCTCTCTCTCTCTCTCTCTCTCTCTCTCTCTCTCTCTCTCTCTCTCTCTCTTTCTCTGTTTGGGGTTGGGTGGGTTCCTGTGTCAGGATGATGCTTTAGCTTTAGTTACCAGTCTAACTCTGGGTTCAATGAGAGATTAAGAGATCCTGTTTCTAGGGAAAAAGATGAGAATGTGATAGAGTAGGACATCCAACATCTGTCTACTTCTGTTCTTCACCATGCACAGCAATGTACACACACACACACACACACACACACACACACACACACACACACACCAATTCCTCTGAATATGAGCTTTTGTTCACGACTGTAAGACATCATCATCGACACAATGGGCTTTTGTTTTCTGGGTGGAAATTATCATTCCTCCCAGACCAGTGGGAAGTCACTGGGGCCACTGCCCTGCCTCCTTGAAAGGACTGTTCACTGAACAGTCTACTTGTGAGGAGCCTCCAGACTCCGGTGGAAGGAGGAAAAGCCCTTGTAGCAGTTCTTGACTCATGTATTAATAAAGGGAGACTGACAGACTTCCAAGCTTGGCACACCCTCTATGAATTGGACTTTCTGTCATCATCCCTAAGACTGCATGATGGTGAATCTGGGTGATGAATAAGTGTCAGACTATTGTGTGATGGTTGCTAAAGGAAAGCCAGTACTCTGAATAGTAGAATTTTCTGTAGATAACAATGGACAATCCTACTGTCAATCATTCTTGGGAGACATGAGTGCCAGGATTAGAAGTGGGACTCTTGGGTTCCATTACAGAGCATAATAAAGGAGAAGCACCTCTTTTCTTGGGAGCTATTGTCACTTTGGTCTAGAATTGAGATTTCTCTGGCTACCTGGAACACTTCTGTGGGAGCAGAATAAAAGCTGGGAAGAATGTGTCTTGGAATTTAGAAAGGCATCCGGACAGTTCCTACATGCAACAGAGGGTCTTGAATGACAATTCCATTTGATACCAGCTTCTAGCAGCCTTTTTCAGATGACTCCCCCCTCTCCCTGAGTTAAGGGAGTTTATTCAAACTCATCCTCTGCTCTGCTTGCTCTTCACTGAAGCTGTGTTTTAATTTCTGGTTGGCAGTTTTTGTTTGTTTGTTTTTTCAGGCTCAACATTACTGTTGTGTTTGAGTTGACCCGCACTTGCTTCATCCCAGACCACAAGCACAGAAGTGAGTGGGTGTGCGAAGACTGGTTGGTGCTGAGTTGCACAAGGTAGACTGGGCCAGTGGATCAGGGGTCAGCCTTTACCTCCTAAGATTAGTTACCCCTTGTCAATGCCCAAGGCTCCTTCCAGGTTCAGGCACATTACCTTGCCCCTCTGCTTCCTCTCCCTCCTCCTCTTCACTTGTACTTTGGGTTTGAGATGATAGGCTATTCCTAAGTAGCCTGTTTGGGGTGGGAGCTCACCGTACAGCCCATGGTAGCCTCAAAGTCATAGTTTTGCCGCTACTTTCTGAGTGCCACGAATACAGGTGTGAGCCACCACATCCAGCTCAAACTGCTTGTTTCAGGTTTGCTTTCTGTTGGCTATATCATATCTCACCTGGATTACTGTAGCTTTTTGTGTTTAGCTCAAACCTCTTCCAATTATTGATTCTTCTTTGTCATTTTTCTTATCTTTAGAACAAATACCAGAAAAGCAGATAATAACTTGCTTTTCTACCTGGTCCATTGTTTTAGCAGTGATTTACAAGTGATTTTTGAAGGTCAGAATATTAAAAGAGACATGTCTGAAAAGTGCTTTGTGTTTCCTAGTGTTTCACAATGATTTAAAGTTGATCTTTCTACAGATAATACTCAATTGTAACTACATTCAAGACAAAAATGATCTAAATCAACATATTTAAAAACATTTAAAAAAACTTTCAAGATCTGTTTTAAAATATAATTCATGTGAAAACAAATGCAATTGGATCTATCCCCAGGGTGTTCTACGTTGCCATTATAAGCGATGGAAGGATGTTTCCCTAAATTACAAATGCACTTTGTCTTATGGTAGAAATTAGACTAATAATGTGTACCAAATGGGGAGTTAATATATTAAGTATATTCATGTTAATATACTTAATATACCGCACCTAAAACTTAATAATGCAAGTTGAAATATTGCTCCTGTGCTTCCTTCGTGTTTACGGGCTGGATTTGAACCACTGTTATTCTGTAAGAGGAGTTGCAAAGCAGCTGTGCTATAGGTAGACTTATCAGTATTCCCTATCAGACAGCACAGTGTGAACAACCAAAGACACAGTCTTGCTGAAGTTTTAGCCACTTGGTAGACACTCATCACCAGTTAGATTGTAGTTAATCAAAAGAGCTAGTTAAGGGCATTAAATACTTACGAGCATTTAGAACAGAGCTGAATACATCAAAATATCTACATTTGTGTCTGTGCATAGAGACATGCACATTTCATAATGATCAAGGGAATCGTGGATAATGAATGTGACAGCTCATTACAAACCCCTAGTAATCCCTTTCATACCTTGAAGTTGAATGAATTACCATTTCTTCCAGGACAAGTTCTCGCTCCTCAGTATGGCTTGCCATGAGCCAGTCACAGGGGTTCTCCCCCAGCTCTTCTGAACCAACAGCCCCTTCGGTCTCCAACATGTAAGAAGCTTGCCCAATTTATAAATAATATTAAATCTCTGTATCGATTATTTGGGAGCAGGCAGTCAGGACAGGAAGACTCCACCTACACACTCCCTCTAGTCAATACAATTAAAATTGCAGGTTTATGACATAGCCGATAACAAAAAGTTCAATATTCTTATTGGATTATGTTCATGATAATTGCTATTTACCTAAGAATTTCTTAGTAACTACATTAGATTCTTTTTTCCTGCCAATGTTTTAAGGCCTGTAACTTACGAGTTGTAAACAATTTCTGTGTAGTTTAAGGAATAATATTTACCATTTAAACCACACCTCTTTCTAAAACTAGTGGTTTAAATAGTTGTCTGCTGAGAGAAAGAGTTGTAAAAGTTCAGTGTTGTGAGTTTGCTCATTTTCCTCCAAATGCAGCACAAGTTTGGAAGAGGGCATTTGTGGCCCATTTCATGGTTCTGTGACAGGATCTCAAGGTGAAGAAATAAAGGAAGAAATATTTGCTTTGAAAAAAAAATAAAAAATAAATGTGTCATAGCTTGTGCCAAGAAAAAAAAAAAAAGAAGAAGCTTGCCCAAGTCTCTCTAATGCTTCTCACGCTCTGGTCTTGCTGCTGTTACCTCTGCTGGATCACTCCCCCCGCCCTGCCACCTCTACTCTCTTTCTGTTCTTATCTCAAGCATCCTTGCTCTTCACAGAGCTAAGAGCCTGCTATAAAGTGTCTTTCTTAGCCCTTCAACTAGAGGAAGAGTACTGACAGGGACAGAGCGACATCTCTGTGCTGGCATGCCCTTTCCTCCCTGTACTGCACAAAAGCCAGCTCTATGCTGGCTCCTAAACATTGACTGAGACTGGAGAAGATGACACAGTTTTCCCTGAGGTCATGGGCAAAGAAAGACAGGAGAAGAGGAGCTGGAAATCTCCAAAGGGGAGAAATTTGGAACACTGTCTCTATGACTAGAAGGCCTTCCCCGCAGACTTCAGCTGATAGTGGCTTATATGTGTCAGGAATGAGACTAGGGAGCAAAACCTAGGAAGATCTGAGTCTTGAGAGCTCATGGAAGTCCCACTCTTTGAGAAAGTGCATGGCTTAGATAAGGATGCTCTCTGAAGTAAGCATGGTAGGGTGAATGAAGGCAGTCACATGCTCTGCACCTTACTATGGGCTGACCCAGGGCTCAGACCATGGATTTTGATTGGGTTTTGGAAATCAGCAACATATCTGAGACAGATTTCTTTCTGAATTCTGCCAGCAGAGTTCCAAGAGTATGGCCTCTGTTGTCACAAGCCAGTAACCAAGGGTTTTCCCACCTAAACTTTGAGTCACCTTGAACAGAAGTGGGGTCTGTGTGAATTCTTTTTCCAGGCTTTAGGGTAATGTTGATGGCTTTTGATCCCTGTAAATGTCTGTTGAATGATGGTGATATTGCAAGCCCCATTTTAGAGAACATTTTGTTTGGGAGATTTTCCTGTGACCAAATTTGAAAATTTTTTATCTTAGTAAATCACATTTTTAAAAAGAAGAAAAGAAAAGAAAAACAAAAGCAAATGAACGGACAGCAAAAACTCAAACAAGTAACAAACAAAAAAGCAAAAACCTAAATCAAAACCCCATTTGAACAATAAGTGAAAGAACATGTTTTTTTTCTTCTTTCATTCCTTACCACTTTCCTTCCTTGCTTTCTTTTCTTAGTGAGCCCATAGAAGGTCACAAATATTGCCGGTAATTAAAGCGCAAAGGTAGTCATTTTGGGTATGGACAAATGGTCAGGTAAGCACTTCTTTTCTCTGATTTTAATATCTGGCACAGATAATCCATGGCATTCGGGACAATTTTCCTTCAGTGGTTTATTTTATCATGTTAATGAGATTTGGAGAGACTGCCTGGGTTTTGTTTCAACTTGTGAAGTGGTTGCCCAGATTTTGCACACAGCGGACTGGATGGGAGGATCCCATGATCCGAATCAGGTGTGTTCCTGGCACCGAGTAGACTCAGAGCAGGCGGGTCCGCGTTTGGGAGTGGGGATGCTCAGAGCAGTGTCAGCGAAGGGGACGCGGGGAAGGTTGGGCGGCAACCCCTTCGAGGCAGAAGAGGGGCGTGGGAGAGCGGGCAGAGGGTGGACCGGGACCGCTTTCCCGGGGAGTGAGCTCCCTGGCGGCCGCGGGGAGCGCAGGGCAGGCTCGGGCAGCTCCAAGTCGGCCCCGGAGGTGATAAAACTTGAGAAATAACTAGGAGGGGCCACCCAGCGTCTCTCTGCTCCAATCCAGTTTCAGACGAGAACATGCTCCTAGGCAAAGAAGCTTGAGAGCGGCCAGAACGACTTCTAGACAAGCAGCTGCGAAAAACCTCCTGCGCCCTGGCTCTCACAGTCCCCTCTAGGCTCCCGCCTGCGTCCTTCTGAGGTGCACCGAACAATGGCCATCGCTGGGTTCCGGAGACCCTGGTGCGGAGCCCTCTGCACACAGCTGCTGCTGGTTCTCTGGGTAAGTTACCCGGGGTTGCAATCTGGATGGGTACCCAAATGGGGAAGGGAAAGGGATGAATCCGCCCTGGTTGCCGCGGGGGCGCAACAGGCGACAAGTGACGGGCTGAGTGTTTCCCATCAGTTCTTGACTGGTTCAAGTTCGGTCTGGAGGGGTGACAGACGATAAGTTATCAAGCGACCATGCGACCACTCAAAACTTAGCTTTTTTTCCTGGGCCACCATAGGCGATATCTGAATTAGGAGTCCTTCTCTGGCTACTCTACGCTGGTGTCTTGGTTCTGCGTGGGCAGCGGATGCTATTTGCTCCTTGCTGGCAGCTCCTAAATTGGAGTGGTGATTGGGACTAGGGAACCTTGAGTGGAAAGGAAGGACGACAGTTGGGGGTGGTATTTAGGAGCTTTGACCTAGCAAAAGACAGATGTGGCAGGACTCAGGAGCTTCCTTGTCTCAGAGTTTTGTAGTGTAGGGCCAAATTGTGTCCCTGGAATGCTATCCTGGGGTTTTCTCTGAGAAACCGTGTTCTCAGCTATTCCTCCCCTAAAAGATGACTCCCAAGGCTCGCTTAAGCTGCCACCCCCGTGCCTGCTCGCTGGTTCACCTGTGTTCTGTGTGCCGGAGATCCAGGTGTGGGTAGGCTGCAGAGGGTCGCACTGGAGTTCCATGGGGTGACAATGGAACTGGGTTCACAGGACTGATAGACTGAGGGCAAGATGTGGTTGGTGTCTTCTGTCTGGCTCTGGAGAGACACTGTTCCTGGGCAGAGCTTCTTCTGGGATCTCCAGTGTTCCCAAATCTCGGGGTTAAACTCCTGATCTGCCTGGAAAAGAGGCTGATGACAGTTTTCTGAGAAGCAGGAAAACGTGAGGGGAAGAATCAGGAATTCTGAGTGCATGACAACCTGTGAAGCTTCAGACCTATCCAAGGCTAACTAGTGACACACACAAAGGAGCTGAGCATCTGACCACTTCCGTGCTCCAAAGACAGGCAAGAGGTTCAGGGGACCAGAGGCCTCCTTCTGACCAGGGAGCTGGGCCACTGTGTTATGTCGAACTTGTTTAGTTGTTTGCTTTCTTACTTATTAAGAGTATTTCAGGCTGACCTTGAACTGGCTACGTAAAGGCAGCCTCGATCTCCCCATCTTCTTGCCACCACTTTCTCTGTGTTGTTATCACAACCATAAATCACCTTCTCTGGTTCTAAGTTGATGGCGGTGGGCCCAAGTCTCATCCCCTCTTGAATCAGAGAGCTGCAGAGAGAAAGCAGACTGTATTCAAGATCGGGAATACATTAGGAACCAGAAAAATTGCAGACGAGCCCAGCGATCTTCTTGCAACGGTAAGAGTTGCGGTTGGAAGTTACTGTAAATGAGGTCCCCTCGAATGTTGTGCTCTCCTGGGATAGATGTGTTGGGAGGAATTTCCAACAGTTTTGTTTAAAAACATGACTTTGGTGCTTACATTTTCAGTGAGAGAGGAATTAGGAAACAAGGCAAAGAGACTTCAAGCATTTTGTTCTGAGGATTAGGGGCACAACCCAGAAAGGAGGGCACAGGGCTCTATGACAGGGACCTGTGGAACAGGGTTCTGGTGTGTCTAGGCCAGATGGTGCAATAAACAACAGAACCAACTCAGCTCAGTGGTGTGTTCCTTCCGGTTGTTGAAAGAGGAATTGCAGAGTTTAGGTGAACAGTGGACTCAGAGATTGGAGCTTGTATACAGGTTGGGTGTTTCTCTCCCCAGAAGCCCCCAGTTTACAGATGTGTTGAATTCCACAACTAAGTGTTTTTTTTTCCCCTAGCAGTCTTTGAGCATAACATTAATGGGGCATTTTAGAAACACCTTTAATTATGTGGAGATTAGTCATGGAACTCTAAAAAACAGTGACCTTTTTGAGGAGGGCTTTTCAAAGAAAGTCTTTAGCACATGTCAAAGACTCTTAACACGCTCAACGCCTCACCCCTCGCCCCCCCCCCACCACAGGTTATCAGCAGGTGAAGGAAACTTCCAGTCCGCAAGTTCCTGTATCTCTTTCCCATTGTCACTCTGAACTGCCATAGACACAGCTGAGGGAGGAGACAGACTAGGAAAACAAAGAGGAGGAAGACAGCCATCTCGCTATTAGTGAAAGCCCTTAAGTATTGGTTTTAGCGTTTTCCCCATTTAGTGCGACAGCAGATCAGCTGCTTTCTACCTGTCACAGAAGATGGGATATCTAACCTTTGTGTTTCATGCAGTTCTCCTCATCAGAACTGTCATTGAAGCCCCATGAGCTTTTATAATTCTTAAATGGTATATTTTTGAGAGAGTCTATCATTTTCCTAAAGGACTCCTCTTTCAGGATTCCCCTGTCCATTCCGTCGTCCCTTCTTAGCGTGTATAAACATACTTGCAACCGATGATGGCAAACATGCCTTCCGTCTTTTCAGGTTGTATAATATTAATTAATGGGGGAACCCCCTTACCAGGAAGACTTTGCTCCTGAGGACATTTGGCATACTTAAAATAAAATGGAATATAGAAATTTATATTGACTCTTATGAGTGAAAGTGGATTACAGCAAATAAAGTGATTAAAGGGGGGAGAATCTTTGTCTTAAAGCCTCATTGTAAGAAAGTCAGAGTGTGAGCCAAGCACAGTGGTGTTTACCTTTAATCACACAGACTGAGGCAGGAAGATTGCCAGTCTTCATAGCCTTGTCTACATAGCAAGCGTTAGATCCGCGAGGCTTCATAGTAAGATCCTACACGACAATAAAAGGAAGAAAGTCAGAGTTTTAATGTCTGTTTGGACTGCTGCAGTGTCTCTCCTACTCCCAGGGAATCCCAGACCTCACACTTGGTTATTGACAACTTTGTAAACGAGGCTGTTGATAATTATATTGTGATGACTAGATCTCGAAGCAACTTTTGACTGTGGAATGAATGCAAAGCCGTGCACATGTTTTGACCCTGTTGTAATCCCCGTGCCCGGTGTCTTCCATATAAGGCATCTCTGGAGAACTGTGGTTAGTCACACTTCCCACTGAACCAGAACTCCCTCTTACAGTGAGTTTGGTTAGGAGGAAATTTATTAGAATCATCAAATGCTGTAACTGCAGCGTCATAGATCTTAGTGTTTAGTTTCGTTTTTCTGGAGGTGGTAAGAATTTGAATGCTAGTGTTTCCATGTCATGGAGGATAAGTGTCCACAGAAGAAAGGAAAGGTTTAAATTCTAGTGTCAATTACTCTGCTCAGTTTGGGTATCCTTGGTACCGCAGGCAGGGGGTCCATGGCATCTATCGTCATTCTTCTTCTGCATCTCTGGCTACTGAACCCAGGGCCCATGCCCTGCCGCTGACCACACCCACCCCCATTCTGTAGCTCCATTTGCTCTGGTGGGGAAGGTGTACTAGGCAAGTCTCTTTTCTGCATTGAAGTCGTAAAACCGACCTTCTCAAAACCAAGCAGTTGCAGGCGGCTGTTTTAATCTTCCACTTTCCACTTGGAGTTAGATCTTTGCATCAGAGTTTAATGATATTTCTCATAATTTTGCAATCACATCACTAAAAAGTTTATAGAGTACTGTAAAATAAAACCAATTTTGTTACATTTTAAGGCTATTTTAAGATTATTTTCCAAATAAGATATTTGAAGTTACTCTTGAGAGGTCTCTTTTTACTCAAGTTGTCAATCAATTCATCATTATTTTAAAAAAATAAAGGTTTTTATCTTCTATTTTTTAAATGTATTGCATTAATGTATTTATTTTGGGGGAGGCTATATAATGGTACATGTGTGAGATCAGAAGACAACTTGTGGGAATTAGTTCTCTTCTTCTAACATGAGTTCCAGGGGTAGAATCTAGGCTTGTAGGTGGAAGTCAGAGAGAAAAAATGGAGAATTTAGTTTTCCCTTCTACCATGTGTGTTCTGGAGATGGAACTCAGATTGTCCAGCTTGCGGGGAAGCCCAAACATTCTGTTCTCCTTTACAGTCAGTATCCAGAGTTATACAGAATGGGCACAGAACAGAATTCTGAGAACAGAAGTGAGTGGGCTCTTCTTAGCTCTCTTTCTGAGGTCCCTGTACAGTTAGAAAGTCATCTCATGTTGCCATGGACGTCATGTATTTTGAAAACAATGAAATACATAGCACCAGCAAAACCCATGATGGATCTAAAAGTTATGTCATAAGAAGCATTGCCCCCGGAAATGGAAACATCTACAATCTGTGTTATAACATGTTAATGATATATTAGGAGAACAAAACTGTCACCAATTCAAAATAAGCAGACAATTCAAATTTATCATTTAAAGAAATTCTTGGCAAATTGGTTATATGG
>NW_024582200.1:0-45260 GCF_903992535.2 Arvicola amphibius | reverse complement strand
CTTGTCTTTCTTCTGCATCTTCTTTCTTCACAGTGTGCTGTAATATAATTAATTAAAATCTGCAGGACACGATGGCACATAATTTCTGTTAAGCAAGCTGATGCTTATGTTAGCTTTCTGTAGGCCTTAGTATTACAGAAATACTCTCTATTACATTATAAATGGTCAATGGATGTCTAATATCAATTTGAATAAAGAAATAAGGATTCACAACAAATGAAATGAATGTACCCTATTTACAATTCTTTTGCAATTTTCTTACCTGCAATTTCTATAAAATTCTAAGGGTTGTTAAGTCATTATAATTATTCTCATTTTCTTACCTGCAATTTCTATAAATTCCAAGGGATGTTAAGTCCTTATAAGTATTCTTATTAAGCTTCAATAAAATAATTTATGGCATATATGTTTGTAACTACCATGGACTGGGAATGGAGCCAGTCATGTTCAGTCTGGACAGTTCCTTTTCTGAACACTAACCTACAACAGTGAAGTCCAGTAAATCTTGGTCATTAGGATTTTCTGTTCAGCATAAAGAAACATGCCCAGGGAAGAAGTGAGCCTGTCCTAAAGTGAAGGTGGGAATGTTTCTGCATTGGAGAGACTTGGGAAAGATGCTTACAGAAGTAACAGATCCCCCCCCCCCCAAAAAAAAATAATGAAGGCTAAAACCATAATTTGTTTCGGGCATGTACTAAAGAACTTGTCTTTTAAAATCCAACCTGTTTTATGGCTCTTTCTAGAAAGGACATTAACTTTTGATGAGATGTTTAGAGAAAAAAAGAAGGGGAGTAAGATAAGATATTGCTGATAAAACTGGCCTACAGAGCTGAGTGGTTTTATCCTAGGGCAGTAAACAACCCAATCCTAGAGCAACTAAGAGCCATAGACACACTGGAGGCAGACTTATCTGAAGAAAACACATAAAACCTCTGCAGATGAAACACAGCTGTGTATTGTGTCCTCCTACAGACAATGAAAGCAAGAGAAGAAATACTGCAACTGGAAGGGAGTAGAAAGTCTGAGGTGGCTCTGAGTGTGCCTCCTGCTTGATGAAGTCCAGAGGTTGGACTGAGTAGTCCCAGAGCCTCCTGGATTCTGAAGTCAAACAATTCTATATGCTCATGTGTATAGCACCGAGAAAGACTGCTCATAGCACCCTTCTTCACCTTTGTCATTACCAAGGAAATAATTTACATGCATGGACGCTACATATTTTGTTATGAATTTCTAGATAAAATCTTCTAGTTAAGCTCAAATACATTGAGAAAATACAAGATATATTTATAATAAAATCTGCCTTAATTCTGCTAACTTTAGATCTTTGGATGATTTCTTAATGTAGACTAACATAAATACACAAGAGTATGAAACACTCTGCAGTTAACCTGGAAAAAGGACATTTGTACTGTTTTCTTAAACACACTATTGTTACTATTTTCTTATTTTTGCTAATATTCAGATGTTTATTTTTCAAACTGCTTTCCAAGGAGACACAACACACTCAGGCACTTTAAGTGGATGATGTTTATGAGACCAAATGGTCCTAAGAGAAATCACTCACTGATGCTGACTACAAGTGACTGAAACACCTCATCTTTGCAGAGATACAAGATGTCAGAAGAAGACTGACAACTCTGCACCCGAACTGCGGTGATCCATGACCTAGGGTAGAATGAACCACTTTTGGATGATGTGCAAGGTTGATTTTACTTCACGGTAGCACTATTTTCTAATTAGTTCTTCCCTCTGCTTCCTGTGAATGACTAATGTACAGAGGTTGAACACTATCATCCAAAGTCCACAATCTGTGCTTTATGTCTTCTGTGTCAGAGGTACAGACAGTACATAGACTCAAGAGAAAGTCCCCAGTGTGAATAGATTGGATGTAGAGAATAACTCTTAAAGAGCAGCAGTGAGAGAGCAGCATCATGAATTAAAACACCATAACTTAGAGTGTTGTTTGCATCTTAAAGATATGACAAAGAATCGCACATTTTGTTTCTGAGGAAAAATAAGAAACTGCTAGAGAGGGAACAAGTTGTATAATGTCCACGTAAATTAAAGGTGAGAAAAATAGGTTTAAAAATATATTTTTTTTATTTTAAAAGCTTGAAACTTCTGTTCATTAGTGTTCTCTAGAGAACATTACTTGGGGACAACATGTTATATATCTCTAGTGCATGTGTAAACAGGTAATTGTGGAGGATAGCAAGTCCAAGATCTTCAGAGTCAGTGTCAAATGTCAAGATCAAAGATGGTAAATTTTTGTAGACATAGGTGACATTTTCACCCTGAGAGTCATTGGCAGATAAATTTCACCATGAGCAGTCAGCTTGTTTAATCCAGGGTTTCTGATCATTGGATGAGTTCCATCCACATGAGAAGGGACAAACTGTCTGCTGATTTAAAGGTCATATTTTAGGAATCCTCATTAAAAAGATAATGACCATCTCTCTGTGTACATCACAACAAGTAGAGACATAATTAACCATTGTAGAAAGGGACAAATAAGTCCATTCTCTATATAATTCTATAAATGCTATGGAAATGAGCTACAAGGATAGAACAAGAATTTAAACTGTTTTCTTATTTCTTGGCAATGTTCAAAACTTGGAGATAGATCTTTGTCTGTAGGGTTAGGTGGTTTGGTACCTAATCTAAGAAAACCCAGGTAAAAGTCTGGTGCAGGTGTGCAAGTTTGTAATCCCAGAATCAGTTCAGTTCAGAGAGAGAAAGAGAGAGAGAGAGAGAGAGAGAGAGAGAGAGAGAGAGAGGGGGGGGGAGATCTCCAGGGCTTAATAACAAAATTGATCTAAAATTAGTTTCAATATACCAAGATCCCTACCAATGCAAATCTCTGTAGCATATCCCCCTTTAAGTGTAAACAAACATTTATAAGCAATATTTTGGAAATTTGGGCATAGTTCTCTCCAAACTGCTTTCTGCTTTTTGTTGGGCCAAGTAATTTTGGGGTGTGTTCATGGCAACCTTTCAGGAGATCTTGGTCCTTCAAACCACCTTAGTCTGAAAATAATATACAGGTTCTCATCTTCTGTGGAAACGAAAGTAGAACCTGTTTTGAATGGAACATATCCTTAGACCCATATTTTGAAATCAAATTTAAAGTATATATGTTGGTTTAGCGTAGCAGTCACCAGAATCAAATGTATCTCTGTAGTCAAAAATTTAAAGAAAACACAATAATATACATAATCCAGACTCTCTGTGTATATTCCATCTTTACATGGTGTATTTTTCTTACTCTATTACATTTTTAAATGGTAAATATTTGTTTTATTATCTTTTTTCCAGTTTATTTATTTTTTATTAAAAATTGCCATCTCCTCCCCTCCTCCTCCCCCTTCCCTCCCCTCCCCTCCACCCACACCCCCACTCCCTCCCTCTTGAGGCCAAACAGCCATCAGGGTTCTCTACACTATGTTGAGTCCAAGGTCCTCCCAACTCCCGCTAGGTCCAGGAAGGTGAGCAACCAAACTGACAAGGCTCACACAGAGCCCGTCCATGTCGTAGAGACCAAGCCCATCGCCATTGTCCTTGGCTTCTCAGTCAGCCTCCACCATCAGCCACGCTCAGAGAGTCCGATTTGGTCGCATGTTCCATCAGTCCCATTCCAAGTGGACTTGGTGGTCTCCTGTTAGTTCTGTCCTGCCGTCTCAGTGGGTGAACGCATCCCTCATGGTTCTGACTTTCTTTCTCATGATCTCTCTCCTTCCGCTCCTCATCAGAACTTTGGGAGCTCAGTCCGGTGCTCCAATGTGGGGCTCTGTCTCTATCTCCATCCATCGCCAGGTGAAGGTTAAGGCTCACAGTGAGGCCGTCCATGCTGTAGAGTTCACATCCATTGCCGTTGTCCTTGGTTTCTCAGTCCTCCTCCACCGTCAGACACATTCAGAGAGCCCGGTTTGGTCCCCTGTTCCATCAGTTCCATTCCAACTGGACTTGGTAGTCTCCCGTTAGATCTGTCCCACCGTCTCAATGGGTAAATGCACTCCTCATGGTCCTGACTTCCTTGCTCATGATCTCCCTCCTTTTGCTCCTCATCGGGACCTTGGGAGCTCAGTCCGGTGCTCCTATGTGGGGCTC
Source organism: Arvicola amphibius (assembly GCF_903992535.2). Taxonomy (NCBI): domain Eukaryota; kingdom Metazoa; phylum Chordata; class Mammalia; order Rodentia; family Cricetidae; genus Arvicola; species Arvicola amphibius. Next base: position 41,153 of record NW_024582200.1, on the reverse strand, counting down.
TGTCATTTTCTCCATCCAATGCCAGGTGAAGGTTCTATGGTGATATGCAAGATATTCATGAGTATGGCAATAGGATCTGGACATTTCTGGCACCCTCTCCTCAGCTGCCCAAGGACCTAGCTGGGGGCGTCTTCCTGGACACCTGGGAACCCCTCTAGAGTCAAGCCACATGGTGGCTCACAACCATCTGTAATGAGACCTGCAGGAAGAAAACTGTATACATAATAAAAAAATAAATAAATATTGTTTTATTATCTTTAATCCTGCAACCTATGACTATCTGTACTTTTTAGAACTGTCTGTACTCTTTTTCCTCTCTCTCTCTCTCTCAGGCCCACATACATTTATCCAACATGGTGACTCATTTAGAGGTCTTTTTCATCTGAATCTTTCTTTATTGCATAACTGTAATCCTTTTCTGACCAGGAATGCTTCTTAAAATGCTAAGCAGCATGGCTAGGAAGAAGGTCACTTTGCCTTTTGGCTCTGTGCAGTCCAACATGGCAGAGGTCCATTCACTGCCTCTGTGAACCATGCTCACAGTCCCATTTTCAGGCACACAGTGGGTCTATGTTGCCATTAAGCAAGCTGTAGCACTCTTATTACAAACCCCATTTAAATTTTTAATAACTGGACCTCCTGAAAGAGTTAGAGTTGTTTGTGCAGCTAGCACAAACCAGAAAACCTTCTTATAGGAGCCACACAGTTTTTGCTGCTACCACTGAGTCAGGAAGTCTTCTCTTAAAAGAATTGTGCCTCTATTTGTTTCTAGCAAACAGAACCCACCTGAGAAAATGCTGCTCCCAAAAAGCCATTCTTAACTCTGTTCTTTTGGGTCTAGAATTTCTTTCCAAGCTTTCTCTGGTTGAAAATGTAGTTACCCACGTTAGTGTGCCAATCTGTTGTAAGAGGCTGCTTCTTTGTTCCCAGATGCTCAGCCTCAAAATAACCACACAGAAACTGTATTAATTAAATCAGTGCTTGGCCTATTAGCTCTAGATTCTTGTTGGCTAGCTCTTATATCTTAATTTAACCCATTTCTATTAATCTGTTTATTGCCACTTGGCTGGGGATTACCAGCAAGGCTCCATCCAGCATCTGTCTTTGGCAAGGCTACATGGCTTCTCTGACTCTACATTCTTTCTCTCTGATTTCAGTTCAGTTTTCCTGCCTAGATCTACTCTATCCTATCACTGGCCAAAGAAGTTTCTTTTTCATTAACCAATAAAAGCAACAAATATACAAAAGGACTTCCCACATCAGATGTTGGTAGCACACACCTTTAATTTCAGAACTTTGAGCCAGAGGCACATGAATCTCTGTAACTTTGAGGCCAGATTGGCCTACAAAGTGAGTTCCAGGACAACCAGGACTATAACGTGGGAAAACCTGTCCTGGTAAACCATAGAAAAGAGAAAGAGAGAGAGAGAGAGAGAGAGAGAGAGAGAGAGAGAGAGAGAGAGAGAGAATACAAATAATTTCACTTAGGATTACTACTTTTGTATGTATTGGCATAGACATTTGATGAATAATCCAGTCACTAATCATCAAATGGTAGTTATATAATCATATACATATATTACTAAACAATTTCTTCATAGGTATAGGTGAAATGTGGCCAAGTCTTACTCTTTTAAGTGATGATAATGGGACCCTTTATAACACATTTATGTTGCTCTCTGTGTGTCTTAGCTTCTGAAATTTATACTAGTTCATTTAGAAAGAATTCAATATGAAAATCAAATACCCCAGATATATTTCCTTTCCATTGAATAGATGACAGAGAGAAAGTCAAGAGACTAATAGCTTGGTTGCATTATTGCATTGCTGAGTACCCAAGGATGTAATGTTTCTCTCAGAGTTCCAAATCCTTTAAACCTAATATAACCATTGATGGGGAAATATGATGTTCTGCATGGCCAAGGTCAATGAGATATATTCATTGATATTATAGCACTACTAATTCCACCTGGGTATTCTCAGGTACATTCACCAACACTATGTGTGTATTTCATTGTTTTAAAGAATGGGATATCTGCTGGAAGATAATGGATTTTCCTCATAAAAAATTTCTAATAAGATAGTGCTTTATTTAAACTCATCTTTCAAACTATCAATTTCTGGCTACTGTGATACCTGATACACCCAGTAGAGTTCAAATTATAGGTCCACTTAAATTTTCATTACTCTAAAATGCTTCATTTGGCCTGATATGATGTCATGCTAGTCACACGTTACTGCAACAAATGTTCTGTTAATCTTATGATAGGCACTTTATATATTAAACTGTCAATTGTAGTGCTGGTACTAACTTATACCAAGGATACATGTCTGTAACTTTTAATATGAAATATCAAATCTTCTGAGATAGGGAAAGCTCCTATAACAATAGCTTAGGAGTGAGGAATACTTATTAACTTCTTTTGTGGAAATATTCAGTCAGATGCACTATGTTTTTAAAACATTGTTGGTTTTTATTACATGCCCTGAATTTTCTATACTATTTAAAAATGTTATTGGTATTGCAGACCTATGTATTCTAGTAACATATATTCCTCACCTTTTATACGAGAATGTTTTGTTACAGGCTTATGAAGATGTTAACCACTTCTTGTTCATTTGGGCTCAATATAGGATCGTAATGGCACATTGCACCATTGTGCAATATTAAATGTTGCCAGTTGTTAAAGTTGCCCTTGTGTTGTAGAATATTTGTTTAACTGGGTAAGATGTATTGTATTTGTTTATGTTGCAGAATATTTGGTTAACTATGTAAGAATGTGTTGCATTGATCTAACTATGCAAAAATGTGTTGTTTTTACCTTGACTGCCTAAGGCACCTGACTGATCTGATAATAATCTGAATGGCAAGGGAGGATGTATAAGTGGAACTTCCTGGTAGGGAGAGTAAGTAGGAAGAGGAAACTCTGCTCAAGGAAAAAAAAGAAAGGGTGATGTTAGGGAGATTCAAGGGGGCTAGTCAGACAGATACAGGGGAAGCAAGAAAGGAGGACACACATAATAAAAAAAAGGTAAAAACCCCAAAGCAAAATGGAGATAAATAGAAGCTGGTTAAATTAAGTTAGAAGAGCCAGGAAGACAAGCCTAAGCTAAGGCTGAACATTCATTATTAATAATAAGTCTTGGTATCTTTATTTGGGAGCTGGTTGGTGTCCCAAAGAAAATTCCAATTACATCCTTGACTAACAAAGATATAGAACTAGCACCAGAGCCTAAATTTGAAGACTATACTGTTTCTGCCTCCACTGGAACATGCACAGTTGTCATTATGCTTTCTCATAGGTCTGGGACTCATTTGCCCTGTGGCTGCTGCATTTGTATCAATGGTCATAAAGTAACCACTTTATCTAAGATACCTATCTGGCATAATGCAATAATTATAGGCACTAATTACTTAATGTAATGTTAAAAAAATCTATTACTTCTCAAGTATATTCTTTTTTATCAGAGTGTTGAAATTAACATAAATACAAAAGAAAGCTGAGTTCCTATCTCCATTTTGGGGGGCTCTAAAATGGATATGGATATGAAAGTCTCCTACATAATGTGAGATGTGATACTGTAATTTTTTTAACCTTGGTTAAAATAAGGTACATCAGAAGCTTCCATGTGACTTTCCTAACTATGAGAGTTACAATTTCCAAATCTAAGGAGTGTCGTTGAAGTTATGGCTAATTGGTAAGTGTATGTGTCAGTCTAAGTTACCAGGGCATGTTATGTGAACCTGATATGGAACAGAACTTTGTGGTCTGAGCACACAGTGTGTGCAGTTGAACACAGACAGTGTGTGCAATTGGCAGGGAGGACTTTGATACTTTGGTCAAGTTTGATTTTATGTTCCATAGTACTGAAAATAATGGATTCCATTTTTATTCAGATGCAGCTAATGGAGAAAAATGGTTTGAGGCACCAGAGGGTCAGATACACTATCTGGTACCCTTGGTGGTCCTTCCTGTATCTTCCCCTAAGGAATCTACTGAAGTGCATGAAAGTGGGAGTGAGACAGACTAAAAAGACAGGAAAAATTAAGATGAGGTGACAAGGGAAAGAAACCCTTCGACCCAGACTCTGCATGAAGTGATTTGCCTACTGAGAATCTGGAAGTCTAACAAAAGGTCACACTAAGATGGTTCAGCAGGGAGAAGAACTTGAGGTACAAAGCCTGGTAACCTATATTCAGTCCTTGTAATCAGAGACCACTCAAACTTTAATACCAGGAAAAGTATATTAGGTTTTTATTGAATGACAGTTTTTAGCCTCTTGATTCTCCACTGTTGGTTGTTGGTCATCTGTTCTTGCTTTCTGCCCCCATTGTCACATTTCTGACCCGTTGCTTCTGTGTTTAAGAACATTCCCTGTCCTCTTTCACTGTGGAGGTCTTGTCATACTCATGGTCAATGAAAATAACTCAGTCCTATGGATCTGTAGATGTCAGCACAGGGTCAGAGAACAAAATTTCCCCTGAACTAATACTTTATATTCTTTTCCACCATGCTATGTGTTGGATGTTACATCAGTTTCTAACCTCTAAAACAGGTAATATTAGATTTTCTGGCTAATAATACTTGGTCCATTGTAGTCATTCCAATATTATTCTCAAAATGTGGTCATAGAGGTTCTGATGATTCAACAAACTTAATGTGTACCATTAATGTTGATTTTATTTTTTATAGATGTATTCAATTACTTATTTTGTTCTGGAGTGTTACGTTGCATATAATGGAAAGGTGTTCTCAAATTAATGACTGTCATATGATCTAGTTCCTTCAAAATCTTTTCCCATGCATTCATCTGCTTTCCTGTACATTCTATAGTCAATAGGCCCCTCCTCCTGTCAACTCCACCATATCTCATACTGGGCAATGCTCTAATAATTGAATTGTAGTTACTGGCCTACTGAGCAAGTGATAATGGAGGGGTGGACCTTAAGAAGGGTCTATAGTTCTTTATAGTAGAGAGCTTTGTGCATTTATCTTCAAGCAAATTAACTTCACAATCAGAGGACTCAAGAGAAGTTCAGAAAAGACCTATTTTTTGGAGGACCAAGCTGATATCCTCAGCCCTTCTATCAAGACCCCATTCTACCCCAAGCATGACTATGATAGTCATACACTAGATGTGCCTGTATGCGAGTCTATGCTTCTGTTAGGCTCAGTTCTTCATAAGTAAATGTCCTAATCCTTAGATCCCTCTGTATTGTTACTGAAAAAGAGTTCTCTCTGTCTCTCTCATGATTATCAGAGAAACCCTTGGAATGACCATTTTTTCTATGAGCTGACAGCTAATCGTTACTTAGCTTCCATTATTTTGTCCCTTGCAAGGCTTCATGACTCCATTGTTCTCATTTCAAGTTTCTCAACTTTTCATTTTTACTGATACACGAAACTGTTCATCAGTGAGAAAGTACACACAGTTCACCCTATGGTAGGGCAATATATGCTTCCCTGGAGCCCAGCAGTGGGTTCTCCTTGATGCTGGGCAGCAGGTAGTTGCTGCCTTCTTATTGCTGTTGTTTCAACCAACATTGCTGGAGTCCCATGGCAGACAGGATGAAATCTGCAACTTGGAGTAAAAAGGTTGGGTTGGGTTTCTGGTGAGAACACTCTCTGAAGACACTTCCTTCTTGCTGCATCTTCATAGGAGAGAAACGGCTACCTCAAGTGTCCCTTTCCCTGCTACTGCATCTTCACAGGAGAGGAGCAGCTCCCTCAAGTGTCCCTTTCCCTGCTACTGCATCTTCACAGGAGAGGAACAGCTCCCTCAAGTGTCCCTTTCCCTGCTACTGCATCTTCACAGGAGAGGAACAGCTCCCTCAGGTGTCCCTTTCCCTGCTGGAGCAGCAGCTCTGCCCAGTCTGGGCTTCATCCCTTTCTTCAAGTCACTTTGTCTTCTGCAGTTATAAACTGTGAATTGGACACTTTAATCCACAATTTTTGGAACTTCTATCCTGCTATTTTTCCCATAAGGTACAACCTGTCTTCGCTGTTCCCATTACCAGCTGCAACTCACCTGATGTTGGATGGTGCTTCCTTGGCAAAAGCCATCTCTCAGTAAAACTGGCAAACTCTGAGAACTCTGAGCAGCAACTGAGATAACTACATTCAGCTTAAAAGGATCTCTTAGGTAATGGCAAGACAAGTTCAGTGGGAAAATGTGAAGATGGATATACCACAATTCTGAAAAGGCGTACTTGAATCACAGAATTCAGGATTCTCATACTCTGCATTCTTGTTTCTTTGCCTCAGAAACACTTTCTTCCAGTTTTGTCTTCATCCTCTGCAGATGCTGATCACTGAAACAATCTGCATGGATTTTAATTTATGACAACCTTAGAGATGGTTCCCAGGGAACAAGTTAGCACTGTAGGAAAACAATAGAAGTGCTATGGAGCCAGTTGTGGTGGTGCAAGCCTTAAATCCAGCCTGGGCTACACATTTTGTGGGGCTGTGGTGGCACACGCTTTAACCTTTAATCCCAGCACTTGGGAGACAGAGGTAGGCAGATCTTTGTGAGTTCAAGACCAGCCTGGTCTACAAGAGCTAGTTGCAGGACAGGCTCCAAAGCCACAGAGAAACCCTTTCTCAAAAAATCCAAACAAAAAAGAAGTGCTATAGAAATGTAAAAATTTAAAGTAAGGACTATTGTTTTGTATGTATCAAATATTAATATATCAGAACACTCACTAAAATTATAATAACGCTATTTATAAGAATTGCTAGCCGGGCGGTGGTGGCGCACACCTTTAATCCCAGCACTCGGGAGGCAGAGGTAGGTGGATCTCTGTGAGTTCGAGACCAGCCTGGTCTACAAGAGCTAGCTCCAGGACAGGCTCTAAAGCTCAGAGAAACCCTGTCTTGAAAAATCAAAAAAAAAAAAAAGAATTGCTATAAAACTTATATAAACTAAGCAACTGAAAGTAAAATGAATATATAATTATAACCAACATTAAATATGCATTATATAATAGTATCATTTATGAAATAGGTCTTTTAATGAACCAACAATTTTCACTTGTATATGCAACTCAATAACTTGCAGTTCAATGAATTGTAACTTAATAATTAAAATTCAAAATAGTGCATTCTTTATTCAAAGTCATTTTTTCATGTTGAAAATAATCTCTTATTAGAGAAGAACATTTTAAGAAGACCAGAAAACTTCTAACTGCATATTTTTAATTTTATTAGTTAAATGTGGATTTGAGTATTTCCACTGTATTTAGTCATAGCAAAATAGTTTGTGTCAACATATGTAGCTCCTCAAACATGATGGTTATGGTAATTGGAGAAATAGATGAAGAATTGGAATATTTGGTCCCCAGTGGGTGGCACTGACTGGGATGGTTATGGAGCCTGTATGGATCAGAGTCTTGCTGGAAGAAGTATAGAAGTATGTCACCACCATACGGACTTTGATATTTGATTGCTTTTTTCCGATTCTGGTTCATTCCCTCTACTTTGTGTTTGCAGTTAAAGATGTACTCTCTCATCCCCCTGCTCTGGCCACTTTCTGCCTGTGTTTTAACCACCACCAAGAATTGTTATCCCCTAGGAATTGTGAGCAAAAACAAGCTCTTTCAGGTGTTACTTTTCATCACACTGTATATCATAGCAAAGAGAAGTAACGAATACAATGCTGTTGCAAACTGATTGGATGTCGATAAACCAAACCTTCAGATTCTAGTTCTAAGATAGCATCATCTGCTGTGCACACACTGTAGTCTTTAAAATTCTCATTATATGCTGCACACACTCTTATTTCTTTAAACCTTTACCATATGCAAAAAAAAAAAGAACTCAAGTGCCATCAGGGTCCCATCAACTAATCATCATCTATCTAAAAAGCAAGTTTTGTGTTAATTTGGTGGGACTACTCAGAAGTATTAGATATTTTAGTTTCTCATAATCTTGGGCTCGGACATCAGAAGGGGATTTGGTAGGCTGGCTTCCCAGTTGTTAAGACCTTCTGTCCAGTTAATCTCTCTAAATTTCTGAATCAGGACTGATTGTAATAATGATGCTGTGGAAAAAATTATGAGAGATAGAAACTTATTTCAGGAGAGATACAGAAAAAATGGTCTGCCAATGCTGTGAATGGCAATTAACTTTATAAAATTGATTTTATTTGTTAAAGAGATTTCAAACTCTAAAGCCTGCTTTTAACTACAGGAATGGTAGACACAAACATCAGTTATAACCCCATGGTTAACAAGAACTAATATTACTTACTGAGCCAAAAATTTATATAGTGATACATTAATAATCCTCACAAAAGAACAAAACTATAATTTTCCTATTGTGCAGATGAGATATTTAAGGACAAATGGGATGGGCAACTTATATCAAATATCATTCACATAAGAGAACAAAGGGCCAAAGTTATATCTTTATGAATTCAAAGTTGTTTTTTCTTAAATTACAGTAGCATTCTAAAGACATCAGTGAGGATGATGGGAAATAATTTTAGTATGTATTATCTAAAACCTCTTTCTGCAGAATGAGTATCAGGACATGTGGAAAGAGGCAAGAAGGTAACACATGAAGGAAACCAGTTGGCTGAGCACAGCCTGAGAACAATTTCTTATCTTGTTTCCTGTGACCGAGAAGTATAAAAGAAGCCAGAAACATACAATCACAAGAAAAGACGTGCCATATTAATTGTCTTTAAAGGGTCATAGGCTTCATGGTAACCCATTTTTGAACATATGCCCAGATTTCTAGGCTATTTCTACCTTTGAGTTTCAGTTTCTCTTTCTTAACTTATCTCTATTTCTATAACTGTTTGTCTCTGATGTGCAGTTTTTTTCCTGCCACAAAAGAAGTTGGAAATCTTACCCGCTGATCCTAAGGCACTGGTCTGAACACCAATTGCCTCAATGTTAAGAATTTTATAGTCAACATGTAAAGGTTCTTCAATTGGTCAACTTAATCTCTATTGGTGTGAGGAAATACTGAGATCAAGGCAACACATAAGTGTTTAACTGGGTATGTATTTTCAGAGCATTAGAGTCCATCTTTGAGGAACAAAGTCATGGCAACAAGAATAGCTGAAAGCTCATATCTTAAAACACAAGCATGAAACTTTTAAAAATTAAAAGCCTGTCCTCAGTGAGATACTTCCAACAAGGATGCACCTAATCTGCCCAAACAGTTCTGCCAAGTGGTGACCAAGTGTTCAAATGTATGATCCATTGGTGGCCATTCTCATTCAAACCACACATTCAGCTTCTCATGGTCTTTGCTCATATTCTCAGGGATTATTCACAATGGGAGAATATAGCTCACTGGCTTTGTATGTTTTCATTAGTCTAGTTACAGTGCTCACATTCTTATTTTAAAATTTTCTGGCAGTTTTAAAGCCCATAATAAAATGCTAAACTGTTTATGTACCAAATGGCATAAATGATGGAAATCTGGTATTTGTGGGTTTCATTTCAACAGAGACATAGTCTCATTGCCCCACTTGATATTGTAGTTTCCTAATACCAGGCCAAATTAAGAAAATGTGTTGTTTTATCTTGTTCCAACTTTGCTTTGAAAACAAAACCATTGACTAGAAAGGGAAAAGAAATAACTAATCAAATTTATTTTTATAAAAACAAGTCTTGCCAAGCAGTGGTGGTGCATGCATTTAATCCCAGCACTTGGGAGGCAGACGCAGGCGGATCTCTGAGTTCGAGATCAGCCTGGTCTACAAGAGCCAGTTCCAGGACAGGCTCTAGAAACTACAGGAAAACCCTGTCTCAAAAAACCAAAAAAAAAAAAACAAAAAAAACCAAAAAACAAACAAAACCAAGTCTGGCAAATTGTCCTTAGGTATGTCATATCACAGGTACAGCCATGTTCACACACTCAAACATACACATGCATCATACATATGAATGTATACTTACAGAGATAAAAACAAAATTTTTGAATGAAGCTGAACTCATGTTCTCAGTCAGCTTTAGGCAATGATGATACTCAGCAGTAGGTTAACTTTGGGAATCCTTGATGTCACTACTAACTTCAAATCTAAAAGGAGTCACAGTGTTGTGTTTGTAAAGTCCCAGAACTTCACACAGACAGTGAACGGTGGTTACAGGGTTATATTCCTTGAGATGTCTGTAGACTAAAGGAAGTTGACCAAAACATTTTTGTAGTCACAAAAATGAACAAAAGACTAAAAAAATACACCATCTTTCAACATTTTTACCTCAATGTAAACCATCATCTGGACACATCTATAATCTATAAATAAGAGTAGTTTTTCTATGAATGTATCACTGTAATTGGGTTATCCTAGGCTTTTCTATTTGTATGTTAGTATTTAATATTTGAAGCAGTCCATGAAAGATCTGAAGCCAGTTTTCCATAGATTCCTTTGAATATCTAACAATTTACATAAACTTTATTTATGACTAAATATTGTAGAAAAATAACATAGTACTGGGTAAAAATTCAACGACTAGATATGTACATGTTTGTCTCAGGTATATAAGTATATGAGAATACACACATGGATATGTTCTTAAATCATCACTTAACTGCACAAGCTTAAATAAGTTAATCGAATATGATTAGGATAAAGAAAGCTTTCATCAACCATTACTTCCTACCCTATCTGTACATTGTCTCATGTAAGATTTATTTAATGACATGGTGCATTGTATTTCCTTAGCCATATGACACCCATTAACAGACTGACCTGCTTTCTGCTGCTTTCCTGGAGCTGTTTCTTTCTGATCTTATTGTAGGTGGGCTTTCTCATCACTTTACCATCCCCTGAATTCCACAGCAATTGTTAAGTATTCCTACTTTGGTGGTTTTTCAACATGGTTCACATCTTAGATTTCATCTAGACTGATATTCATGATAGGGCTCATTATTTGTGTACATGTTCACTTTAATAGTGTGCACAGAGGTAGAAACAATTGTTCTTGGGAGATAATGTCAGAAATAGATCGGTGTGTTTTTCTCCAGTGGTCTCATTTTTCTAATCTAACTCATTTCTTACACTGGAGCATAGGGAGGCAGAAAAATTAACCTCTAACAGCTGTTGAAAAATAATCCTATCTCAAATCATAAATAATTTGTTTTAGCTCCAGCATACCATACAAGAGAAACAACCAAAGGCTTAATGAACTGTGCTAAAAACTTCATTTTCTCTATTATAGATGTTAGTATTTTACCTATATTTTAGTGAGAAGTAATAACTCCAAGCCTGTGACCTGGGATTACAGTCAAAGCAGAACAAAACAAAGTGTTCATTTAGAAACATGAGTTTGAATCCCCATTCCAAAGTATTGGGTTGTGTAGACACAACTTCATCAATCAATCATATTGGATTTTACATATGTTAACACGAAAAAAATCAGACTTGTGAGAATGAAGGTGAAGAGAGGCTATATTTAAGTAAATAAATAAGTAAATCATTCGGGAAAAATGTTCTGCAAAAGTTCTTTTTCTGATATGATTCTTGTAGTGGTATATTTTCTTATATGTGACTGATTTGTTTGGGGGTTGTCTAAAACTAAGTAAGATTAAAACAACTTAAAAAGAAAAAATACTATATACAAGTATACATATGGAATAACAAAAAATGCTAACATATATTAATGTACAGGTCCAGTCTATGTACCAAGATTTGGGATGCAACTTCCAAAGTGTGGTTAATAAGCCTTTGCTTCAAAAATGAGTTTGCAAACAGTCATTAACTTCTCATTGCCATTAAGGAAATTAATTTGAAAGCAACAGCCATGACCATATTAGAAGCTGGGTTATCCAAATACAAAAAGATTCAGTTACAAGGTAATTCTGTAGCATTTAATGAATGGATATTATATAATAAGTGTGGTAAATGAGGAGCTGAGGAAAACATGCCATAACATAGCAAACATATAATAAATCTTGAAAATAAATTCCCTTGACCAAGAAAAGAATGTTTCCTGCTTTCAAGGGCTAATCACATTTTTAAGCAGTTGCATAATAAGGAAGAAACTACTTAATCAACCAGATTAGGGGAATAAAGCCTAGAGATTAATGGAGTGTAGCAAACATGTCAGTCAGAACTCGGCTATGTGAATTATATTCCCCGCTCAGTCACTTAATTCAGCAGAATCTTTGGCAAGCACTTAGTCAGGATGATCCTTCTTTGTCTAAGAAATTTAGGGAAGCAAATAAGCAATAAACGCAACACAACACCTCACTTAGCTTAGCTTAAAGCACATGATGAGCATATGTAAATGTACATCTCAGATCTAAACATGCACTTATATCACTGGCAATTCAGTAATAAAAATAAAGTATTTAATGAATATGCTCTCATGACAACTATGGAAGAATTATATTAGATTTTTGGCTTTTATCATTAGCAGAAGTAAATTTCAGTAGGGTTAAAAGAGAAAATGTGTACTAAAATTTTGGTTACAAAAAGGAGATGAGACTATTATTTTGGATCAAGATGAAATACCAGGGGATCTTACAGAACCATGTGAACACACACACATATATACAACTACAAATATCCACTTATTCCCTCATGTACTCAATCATTTTTATTCTGACACAGCCACTTTTCATATTCACTAGTCAATAAGCTCACAGTCACACTTATGTTCACTGCTTTGCACTCATATCTACCTATACACTCCAACATTCTCTAACAAACTCACAGGAGCATATCACCCTCACAGACATGCACACAAACAGATGCATATCCTTACATATTGAGCACACACCCTCACTCACTCTCCTATGCGACACACCCCATTAAGCATGCACACATTCATATTCATACCCCAGACATACAAATACAGATTCAAGTCTTCTTTTTAAAAATGTTTTTTCATTGAATTTTATTGAGCTATCCATTTTTCTTTGCTCCCCTCCCTGCCTCTCCCCTCCATTTCAAAACCTCTTCCAAAATCCCCATTCTCCCATTTACTCAGGAGATCTTGCCTTTTTCTACTAAATCTTCTTTAAGATACTGCACAATAGGTGACATAGGACATTGGTTTTTTTCATTTGTATCCATGCATATGTGCAGGTGCATTGCACAGCTGTGTTGTGGAGGGTGCATGAGATGCAACACACATATAGAAGTTGAAGAATGACTTCTAGAAGCCAGGTTCCTCCTTTCACCTTTACATAGACTGCATTAATGAAACTCCATGAGAACTAATCAACAATGGCTTTACCCATTGAGGCATCTCAGTTGTTGTAGGGAAAAGTGAGTGACTTGAATCCTATGAATATCTTATTTTCTTAAGAAAACTGTTGGAGAGGTACTGGGAAAATGAACTGAGGCAGCAGACAGGATTGAAGACACTGAACTGTGAGAGGAGGAAGATTGTGGTGCTAGGGTTACAGTGCAGTCTTTAAGAGGTAACAGAGCCAATATAGGTCTAAAGGAAACAAAACAGAATTATGTAATCCTATATCCTTGTGTCCACCATGGCATGATTCTCAATAGTAGGGTGCAGAAACTTTAAATAGAAACCTTGCAGAAGAAAATAAGTCACTAGTGGCAGACCTTTCTTGCTGTCTTACCTCTTACTGGCTTGCGTCTGGTAGTCTGTGGAGTATAATTAACTTGTCCTGGTTGCCTGCCTCTGTAGATAGAGCTGCTCCAGTGGCCGTGCCTTCTGCATCATGATGAACTGTTCCTTCTGAGTCAAGAAGCCAAAGGAATCCATCCTCTCCTGAGCTCACTTTTTCTGGTGTGTTGTACCATCGATGAGGAGAGCACACAACCAGAAAATGCATTGACAAGATGCAGTGTGGCTGCTCTGGCAGATCTGCTCATGTCTGGGACCTATGATTTTGGGAGTGGTTTTTAGGAAAAATTTAGAAGAGTCAGAACTTGAAAATAAAGAAACCCTGGAAGAGTAACAAGAGCTTAATGAGTCATTGTGGTAGAATCTTAGAAAACCAAAAAAGCCTATAAAAATGAGGATAATAAGGACTATGCTTATGAATTTTCAAATGTAAAGAATTATACTAAAAATTGGCTAGAGTCCATTCATTCTGCCAAAGACTTTGCCTATATATTGCCCAGGTACTGAAGTGTTGCATGAACCTTAATTCCAACATAGTGATAAATATACTGGTAAAGGGAAATTTCAGGGGAACCTAATGTTCATGGTGTCACATGCCTGTTTTTTGCTGCTTTTAGCCAGGCTTGTGCTGAAAATGCAGAGAGAATGAAACAGAAGTGGTATAGAGAGATTTGCAGTGTGGGAGGGTGAGTGTCTTTTACCTACACATCAAGAGGCTGAAATTGATAAAGAGAAGCTTCACAGTATGAACTGGGGCAGTAGAAAATGTGGACTGGGGGCTGGACTCCACTCATTGAAGGTTCCAAGGTGTGAAAATGTAAATTAGACTGTAATACTTTCTTTTAAAACCAGTGCCTAAAAACACCAAGACATGCCCTCCTGGCAATTGCATAAGGAAATGTCTCCCTACTTCAGTTATAAGGCATTTGGAAGTTACCACAGCCATGGTCTAATGGCATCAGGATATTTCTCAACTTAGTAGATAATGTCAATGCCTGTGTAGTGCTGCTTCTGGAGGCTCAGGGACCACAAGAATTAGGAAGTTGTAAGACTCACCTCAAGTTTCCAGTGGAAAACATGGGAGACTAGGCAAGGTCAGCTCACCTGAAGAGAGGCTCCTGAGCTTCAGAACACAGCTACGAAGGTGAAGCCCAAGCTTAGTGGAGGACCTAGTGAAATATGGTATGTACATTTGCCTAGAAAAGCCCCAGACACTAAGTGCAGCTGGCTTTGAGAGAGGCCATGGCTGCATTACATGTTACTACCATACATCCAGGATTGCAAAGCCTACTGAAGATCAAAAACATCATCACACGTCCTGATTCTGGAAATGTAGCTGCCCCGTTCAGTGTTTGTCCTGCTGGGTATGAGTCTTGCTTGGTCAGCTCTTTCTTTGCAATCCTCCTAGCATTATCTTTTTGAATGAGAATATTTATTTTGTTGTGTCATTTATCAGGAATGTACAAGATTTTTACTTGCTGGGGCTTACAGTTTAGAGAATGAATCTCAGGAACAATACTGAATGATAAAAGAGTTCTTGACATTAGATTGAACACATTCTGCATTTGCTGAACTAGATGTGAACCTGTGGTCAGCAAGGAATAGACTGATTGGACTTTTGCCTGTATGCTCATGTGTTGCATACTCAGTCTAGTCTCATTCTTTTAGGAAACTGTGGAAACTTTAGACGATACCTACTGGAAAAACAAGTTGGGGAAGCACCCAGAGGGCAGAGTATTTCTGGATGCCTTCTCTCTTGTTTTTAGCATTCTACCCTTCACAGTGATTCTCAATCTTCCTAATGCTGTGGTCATTAATATAGTTCTTCATGTTGTGGTGATGCCCCAACCATAAAATTATTTGAGCTACTTCATGACTGTAATTTTACTATTACTGTAAATTGCAACATTCATATCTGATATGCAGGACATATGATACACGACCCACGGGCTAAGATCCACCACTTCAAGACAAGACTCACTGCTACTCACCCCCACAAGGGAGACTCTCCAGTCACTATAAAGTTACTTTGGAAACATTTGATAATATGTCCATACTCTCTGATACAAGAACAACCTACAAAATCTAATATCACAAAGGGTTTCTCTGAAATATTTTTCAGTTGCATATCTGGAATCTGCATACATTTTGGGAGTTTGTTTACACCCATAACAACAGCAAAAATCAAAGCCATCATTTTTTTCTGCTGTTAGTAATAGAATGTTTGCTCATTTTCATTCTCTGTATGTCTGTTCAAGATCATGCTCCAAATGCAGTAAAGAAGTCTAATTAGCTATCATGGACCCAGAAAACCTGTGGGTAAGACAGGGTTCTTGATTAAGATTCTATGTATAATCTACTAGAGTGGTTTTTCAGTTGTTGCAAAGACATTGAGTCACGGGTAACAGTTGGTACATATCTATGGGACTCTCCATGCATTTAACAGAAATTGACATACAAAATTCAAACTAAAAAGACAGTCTCTGTACAGAGAGCTAAAAGACAAATCTGTCCCTGTCTTTTCTACTCAAAATTCCTAAGCTTCCTACTAAGGTTATGGGAGAAATAGTATCCAGTGATGTTTGCCATTTTTCCTTTTTCCTTTCCTTGAAATTTTTTTTATTGAAAACAGGTTGTTTTTTCTTATACAATACATCCCAACTACAGTTCCCTTCACTCCATCCCTCCTAGAAACCCCACAACCCCTCTCCCTAAGATTCACTCCTCATCTTCCTCTCCAGAAAAGAGGAGGTCTCCAAAAGACAAGAGCCAAATAGGAAAAATCAAGAGACAATAAAACAAGGCTAAAATGTTCCTATCACAGCTGGACAAGGTAACCAAATAGTAGCAAAGGGATCTCAGGAGAAGGCAAAGAGTCAAAGAAACACCTGTTCTCCCTGTTAGGATTCCCATAAAAACCACCAAGCTAACAGCCATGACATATATGCAGAAGACATGGCCCAGACCCATGCAAGTCTCATGCTTGCCATTTTAGTCTATGTAAGCCCATGTGAGCTCTTCTTAGTTGATTTGAAGCAGAGTTTAAACCCTGTTTTCTGTGTTGTTGTCTACAATTTGTTGTCTCAGCTGAGTCTTGACAAGGTCTTATCTCTCACTGAAGGTGTGACCAGTGTTTCTCCTTAAGCAGACATTAGCCAAGCCCCTTCATAAGCTCTTCTCCCTAAGGGACCAGAGGGAGTAAAGACTTATTGGCTAGGATAATTTTAGCTTTGGAAGTATCTCTTGAGCCCTGAGAAGAGATATGCAGCTGACACTAACAGGCTTCACAAGGCTGATCTTGCTGATGCCAGGATGTATAAATTCCTCTGTGCTGCATTGTTCTATTTTTTATGCTTAAACATGCAACACATTCTTCATCATTCAGAAAGATAACTCTACATATTAATGTTCTTTTAAGGACATACCTACAAATATCCAGCTCAAACTCAGTAAAGCCCTAGTCTTCACTTGTGTGAGCAGCAGAAATTGTTTGCATCCCACTCTTCTTGATTGCATTCTGTAACATTGACCTTCTGTGAGCTGGATGATCTCATAGAACTTTAGATGGCTACAGAACATTTGATTGCACCAGACAAAAATGAACATTATGTATCAAGACTCATTTTAGTGAATGGAGTAAAATAAAATATTTGAAAATAAAAGTCTCAGTGTACACCAAGTAATATTGAATTCTAAGAAGATATGATAATGTGCCCTAGATGTGAATGAAATTAAAAATTTGCATTAGCACAAGCTGTATTATCACATTTGGTATAAAGTAAGATGAAATGATCTCCAATATAAATGATGTGGGTAAGTTATTAACATGTCTCTATTAATTTTTAACAAGTCAAAGATGACAATAGAGATCCAAAAATAAAAGGAGAGAGACTCCAAAACCTTGGGAAAGCATCAAGACTGCCTGGACATGAAGAGAAAGAAACAGGGAAGTGTCCAAGCAGATGAAAAACCAAACCCTTTAGAACAGGGTGGAAAATTGCACAGAAGATTAGACCCAGAGCTTAGGGCAGACATAGGTTTAGACAGGTTCACACCCTGCGAATCTGTCACTCATGAGTCGGAAGGCAGCAATAAGGAATTGCTTTGCTTTCAAAAGGCTTAAAGAATTTTCCTCATGTCTGCATTTTAGATGATAGACTGAATCTCTCTCTCTCTCCCCCTCTCCCTCTCCCCCTTTCTCTTTCCCTTTCTCTCTCTCTCTCTCTCTCTCTCTCTCTCTCTCTCTCTCTCTCTCTCACACACACACACACACACACACATACACTAACACAGTAAAATGATACAAATGATACTTTACTCTATTTTATATTTTGGAATTGTAATTCTTTGTTTATTGGTATGGAGATTTGATGATAAAATTTCATTTTATTGCTAATTCTTAAACTAATTGTGCTTATATATATATATGCATATATATATATATATATGAATATATATATATATATATATATACACACGAATGTTTTTAACATATTTCCAATATTTCAAAATGATATAGGGTCATAAATTCAGCAACAAAAGGAAAACTACATCATCCACAAAGCAGAATCTGTCAGGAACTCTTAAATAGATATGGTTAACATTAGATCTATGCAGGGACAGTTCTTATTTTGGTTCATGATTGAAAACAAAGAAATGAAGCAAAAGACATTTTAAATGTGAGTATCGAGCACATCCATCCAGAATCAGTCAATGTGAGACCCTATGGGTTCCACTTTCTCAGAAAATGTTTACCTCACTCTACCCTCAACACTGTCACTTCCTCTCACCTCTTCTGTCTCTTCATCTCCCCCTCTCCCGTTCTCTCTCTCCTTCACCTCCCTCTTCCTCTCTCTCTCTCTCTCTCTCTCTCTCTCTCTCTCTCTCTCTCTCATATCATTCCCAGAACTTCCTGTCTGATAGACATGTGCTTTTTCATCAAGTTCTTTCTACAGATCCCAAAATATTAACATGCCTAACACCTAACTTTAGTTCAGAAACAAGTGTATATCAACTAGTTATTAGTTTTAAACAACAACAATAAACTCAGGAAAGAAGTTTCAATATTACTGAGAGTTAAATTCAACAGTCAATACTTTGAATGAAACACAAAGAAGACAAGAAACTTTTAGGAATGCAAAAGTGAGGCCTGGACAGATTGCTGTTGCAGAGGCCCAAGCTATCTCCCACATTAATGTACTAATTTTCATTCTTGTCATTCTGAACACTTATTTTTCAATACATATTCTTTTATATCTTGATAAATATCCTTCTAACATGTCATAACATATAGTGATTTTATTTTAAATCTTTTACTTGTTTAATGATATTTGTTCCTTTTTTCATAAGCATGTTGACCATTTCCATATCTTGTTTTGGAAAAATGTCTGTTATAAATTTTCAGCAAGATAATTGCATATCAATAAGAAAGAACAAATGCCTTCTAAATTGAAAGGAAAAAATGTTTCTCTGTGTATAATAAAACCTTTTGTAGTAGAGCAGACCCTGAAGACTATCATTTGAGTTTGGAAACAATCTGTGAATTCAGCAGAATTGCAGGATGCAAACCAACATGCAAAATGAGTAGGGTTCTTGTATTGAAAGACCCTAATTTCTAGGGTTCAGGGAAGGATCTCCCAGACTCAATAAACCACACCAATGGATGCAAAAAGCAAGAGGATTCTTTAATGTCAAAGAGGCCAACCAGGGACTCACTACTCCAGTGAGAATGAGCCCCCTTGGTATTCTTCCAGCAAGCATTTATAGGGTCTCAGGGTTACATAACAGGGAACCATAGTAACAGCAGCATCATTGGTCAACTCAAATTAACATATGGGGGGGATGAACATCAGGATGAAAACAAGTCTAACAGGATGGAAATAAGTCTAACAGGATGAAAACAAGCCTAACAGGATGAAAACAAATCTAACTGGACAAAAACAAGTGCATTTCCTTTTGGTAGAAATGGTCCACAGCACTAACTGGTAAGGCTATTGTACAATAAACTGTCAGTATTCTCTGGTTCAGCATATCTTATAACCTATATTAATTGTATAGATTGTGCACTTAAAGCTGTTACCAAGTTGTCAGAACCTTAAGAACAAAAACAGTCTAAATTCAGCCAGTTTCTGCCTCCTGAGCTTTGATACACAAAGGACTGGGTGTTTTTCTCAAGACTGCTCCTGCTGCCCACAGATATCCTGGTTTGCCCCCTTGGCAGGTGCAGCTGGTCTCAAGACTGCTTCTGCTACTCATAGGTATCCTGTTTTTCCCTAGTTGATCACAAAAACATCTTAAGATGGAAACTAGGGTTGGGGTTTTTCAGTATAATATAATATAATAACAATATAATATTATATATTATATTAATTAATTATATTATATTATATTAATTACATTGATATTAATTAATTAATATATTATATATTATAATATATAATATAATATAATAACAATGGAAAGGGATTCAATAGGACGCTACTATGCTTTGGGGTTTTTTGTTTTTGGTAGATAGATGTGTGCCCATCAACGTTTCTTCTAATAATTTGTGTCTGTCCAGAAAACTAGTGTTGCTCTCAGCATTTGTCAGAGAAGTTTCTTTCAAATCTGGGAGCAATTAATGCAGAGACTCAAAATATTCCCAAGTCCTCAGAAGTGACTGTTAAACCCTCAGATCTAAATGTGTTATCAATGTCACCTCCTTCATAGCTCACTGGACATTTATAAATGTGGTTATGGGCAGGAAAGACTGCTAAACCCCAGGAATGAGCTGAGTGCTGTGGAATGCTGATTTTATGGACATTCATGCCCTTACACTCACAGCAGCTGTGGTTTCCCACAGGAGGTCCACACAATGATAGAAAGGTCAGCATTCAACCATGGATGAGGAAGGGTGCAAGGGACCTGGAAGCTCCCTAAGGGACTATTTTCAATTGCGGTGTGCTGCAGGCATGGGAGCGAGGTCAATTTCGTCAGTGTAGTAGCCATTGGTAGGTGACGTCTGCTCACACAAACATCTCACTCACCCTAATTTAAGCAACTCTAGTTAAACTTATCTGGTCCCAGACACAAGCAAACTAACAAGGCATGATTGGAAAAGCAGACTGATTGGAAAAGTGAACAGCATCACAGGAGTGGGAGAGCAACAAGAGAGGATAATGGGTTGTGAATATGATTGAAATAAGTTACACACACACACACACACACACACACACACACACACATATATATATATGTATATATATATATATCATAATGAAAACCTTTATCTTGAAAAATTAATACCATTAGGAAAATAGGTAAGACTCGGGATAAAATAGAATGGAAGACTTGAAAGTACAACTACTAGAATAAGATGTACAATCCAGGGTTGGCTGCAGATTTTGGATAAGCTTCCCAAAGCATAGACCACTTGGGTCCACAGCACCTCTGTCTTGCAATGTCTACATATTTTGCATTTGCAGTAATGTTAGACTTAGACAATTCCTGGAGAACTTTTAGACTAGCATATAAAATTAACCAACATAGCTCAATGGGTGTTGGACCATTATTCTTAGGAACTTCTTAATTATTCATTTAATTCATTTTATTTGTATAGGAATTTCTGAGTTGTCTATTTCTCTTAGAGTTTTGACACTGTGTCTAGGCAAGAACAGCATTTTCAGGAAGTAATTTATTTTTCCTCATGTGCCTTTCATAGAACTTATATTACAATGTTTTCTTATGTATAAATTTGTAAGTGACTACTTTTAAATTCAATTATTTTATTGCATCAAGTAATGTGCTTGCTCATACTTTACATCCACTCAGTTTTTATTATATGCTCAATAGTCTTTGTTTGATATCACTGGTTACTCTTATATTAATTTTGCCTGTTATTTTTTGTTTGTTTGTTTGTTTCTGTGGAAATGGTCTGCGCTTCAATATGGTACTCTTGCACATTTAAATATAACCCCTTTCTTCTGCTACCCCTGAGCTCCACATTGTCAGAAGGAGAAAACCACACACCCGTACTTGGCTATAACTGGTTAAGCCTAAGTCTCAAATAAGACAGCTTACTATCTTTCGGTATTTTAGGTTTTTAGTGAGTTGGACAGCTTAATTTATAGCTTTCTGCATCCCCAATTTCCACATAATAATGCTGACATATACAGGCATTTTCTATCCAATCTCAAATTGGACTCCACATTCTAGAATTGACTCATAGCTAACTTTGCCTATGTGGAGATGACATTTATTTCTTGAAAACTTACAAAAATACATTTAAATTAAAACTGTTTTTGTGAGGAGACTGAACATATTCTTCCATAATTCCTGGAGCAAATCTAGGAACAAGCACAGGACCAAAGTAGTCTGTCTGAATGTGGTTAACAATTACATGGCTAGGGCAAACTGAGAGGTCCCTGAGAATGAAACCAGGATTTATCCCTACTGCATGTACTGACTTTTGTGGAACCTATTCTCTTTGGATTGGTACCTTGCTCAGGCTAGATATAATAGGGAGGGCCTTGGACCTTCTCCAAAGTTATGTGCCTCACCCTCCCTGAGGCTTAGCTGGGGGGAGGTGGGAAGATGTGTGGAGGGACGGGAGAGGGAAAGTGGGAACTTGGATTAATAGTTTTTAAAACTCTAATAAAAAAGAAAAAAATAATATACACAAGTTATTCACACTTATGCATATACACACAGCAGGAAATAAAGCTAAATAAAACTTTAGCATAATGTAAATGCTGGAAGAAAATAAAATAAGAAAAAAAAGACATATTTAGTATATTCATCTCATATTTACATACACAGGAAATAGCTATAATATGAATGATGGTTCATACTGTAATTGCATGTCACAAGCTAGATATTATTTCACAATGAAAATCACGTTAGTCAAATGTAACCTTAATTTTATTGTTACAATATGACTTTCCAGTGTAACTTTAATCCAGAGTCCTTTTGTTTTTATTCTGACAGTTTCCATTTGACCATTTCGTGAGAAGTTTAATATTGCTATATAAACTCAAAGCTGTTTTTAAGGTAAACTCATTTTTATTTGGCTCCAACACAACAAAAATCAATATTACACACAAGTCCACAAAAACAAATATTCAAATATTTCTTTAAAATTTTATTTCACCAACCCCTCTCAGTATATGGTGCATATATGGTTAGTTTGGTGAATGTGTGTGTGTGTGTGTGTGTGTGTGTGTGTACCAGGTCAAGGTGGTGAAAGTGAGAGCACATGCTTCAGGAATGGGTTCTTTCCTTCTATCATGTGGGTACTGTAGATTGAACTTTTGTCACTGGGGTTGGTAGCAAGAGCCTTTGCTACTGAGCAATCTGGCTGAACCACCAATGCTTAAAGTACATAACTTTTTATTGAACAATAACTGAATTCTTCATGATGAACATTATGTCTACTTGGCTGAATATTATGTTTTAGCCAGGAATATAAAAAGACTATTAGCTACTGAATGAAGAAACAGATATCCTGGTAGACTACTTTGTAAATTTAACTGAATAAAACTGACATAACTCTTCATATTTTTCTTTAAGTAGTTGAAAATGCTGACAGAATTATGGGAAAATTCTAATGTATGTTCATATAAGGAGGGACATGCAAATTATTTTGATTTAAATGTCTCTAATGTCCATAATTGTGGGATTGAGCATATGTCATTCGGGTCTAAGATTTAAAGCAATCCATGTTAAATATCAAACAAATTTTATTACAAATAAATGAAAATGTTATAATGAATATAAGTCATTGAATAGGATGTTAGAGTATTTATTTTAATAAACTAAAATAATAAATGAACATGTATTAGTTTTAAAACTGGTAACTTTGTATTCTATGTGTTATCAAACTTACCTAAAACATAAAAATTAGGAAAAAATTAATAACATTAACTTTCCCTGTCAAATATTTATGTGATTTATAGTTTAAAAGTTTTTAGTGAGTTAACTTTTTAAAATAGTTTTAACCTTTGTTTGTGTTAAATAAAGATGTAGCTGAAAATTGTTTGAGTTATTTCCTCAGAGTTTAAATATATTAGTGATCTCTGCCTCCCGACTAAGCTTGAAACCTAAGGGATCAAATTTGGGGACATGATTCACGGAGCACAGATGGAAAAGAAAGAGCATTTTATCCTAAGTAGATTCCAACTTTGAAATTGTGTTTCATTTTAAAGTAAAAGCCTAAATTACCGGTAATGACAAATGACCATGGTGAACCAATACCTCTGGAGTTGGGCAATTGTCCTAATGCAGTTTAGGAAAGCATCTGTTTGAAGGAGGCTTTGTGTTATATTACAGTTTCTATCCAATGCTTTAAAAATTACATAAGCTACACATATTTTTAGCAGCTTTGTGTGGTTCAATGCCTACATTCAGTCTATTATTCTATACTGGTCATTGTGTTTTCTCCCTTACTAAAACCCAGACAGCTGGTTATGGTAACTTTAGGAAAATCAAGCAGTGTAACAAACACTCATGTTTCTCTTAAGAAATCAAAATGGGTGGTAAGATTTCCAGTGGACTCAAGTCATTTGTGGCTATTGTTTTATAGGAGAAATTTGATTACTGGATAAATGAAGGTGCGTGGTTGATCGGCAGTTATGATTCACCAGACAAGCTTTAATATATATAATTCAGTTTTAATAAAGGAAAGGAAAGGGAACTTACAAATCCAAGGTTCCAGCGAGGAGCGCAGGAAAACAAAGAGCAGGCGGGCCGCAGGCCCGCAAGATTTTATAACTCAATATTAGCCTAAGGGGGACACGCCTAAGGGGGGACACGCCTTTAGACCAAGGGGGACATGCCTTTAGACCAAGGGGGACACGCCTTACAAAACAAGGTTTTTGGCTAGGCTTCCCCTTCATCTCCCCCTTTTGTCTAAATAAGACAGAACCAAACCAAATACAACTATATTCAATAGGAACAAATAATAAATATAAAATTACAAACAACAAACAATATTAAGAAGAAACATATAACAAAAGTTTTACTAAGCATTCTATTTCAAGGAGTCTAAATAATGTAGAGGGTAACTACAATTATCTAATCTTCAACAATATCAAAGATCTGAGAAGGGAAGTAATATTACTTAAGCAACCAGGAAGTACAAACAAGAAACTTCCAAAATGTGCAACAAATGACAGAGACAACTAACTACCTGGGCAGTCACCCAAAGTTTCATTTTGCAATGTTGAGGCAACCAACTTTGGCTAAGGCCTAACACAACTGACATAACATTTTTCAAAGGCAAGGAACTTTTTGTAGAACTGTCCAACCCTGTCTTGGCAAGATAAGACAATCCTGTTTTTATCCATTTACGGATACTCTGAAACTCTGTCAGTGGTCGAAGTATGGGCTTTTTCTTTGCCTAAAGGCCACTTCTGCCAAGAAGAAGACAAGCTCCCTGTGGAGTGTCTTTGGTGCTCAACATTCTCTCAGGAGTAGAGTGGTGTTGCCAGGAGTGATTGTGTCTCATAAGTACCAAACTCTAGGTTAGATTAAAGGCCATGTTCTACAGCTCTTCAAAGAGGTCGGAGATTATACTATCTATACTAAATATAATTTCTATGTATCTAAAAAACCTGAAAAACAACTGTGCAATAAATGAGGACAATATCCCCAAACGTAAACAATGTCATTATACAAATAATATCAGAGGTAGAAATGTACATTGCAATATGATAAATATCTCAATATAACAATTGTTTTAAACAGAGGTAGAAGCATACTCTCATACAATAGAGGCAGAAGCATACTCACATACAATGTTCAATATACAAGAATCAACACTAATGCAATTTTCTAATAACAATAATTCACAAATACCAATCATCCCATCAAACCAGGTAATTCCCCCCCCTTTTTTATAAACACCCCTGAGTCCATATAATACCTCCCCCATCCTCTCAACCCTATAGCAACTACTAAATGATGTCCCTAAACCAGAGGGCAAACTCTGTTGGGAGAGGGGGCGTCGTCCTCTAAGATTGCTTCTAGCTGACATGGGGGCGACGTTCTTCTCAGGGGGTCCCATGAAAGCAAATGATGGTAAAATTCCCAGAATAACATTTGGTCGAGGAAATTGTAACTAGCCTCTGAGTGTTTTGAGGAGGTCCGGCCAGTGTGTTGTCAAAATTGTACACCATTTGAAACTGTCTTGTGTAGTTGGTACCAAAAAAAAAAAAAACAAAAAAGTCTAATTTTAACGCTATTAAAAACATGACGTCATAGTAACCAGGTGAAATTGATGTTGTGGGGCCCCATCTTCATCCTGGAAACTTCAAAGATTACTGAAGGAAAATTTGTTGTTTGTTACAGGAAAGGTAAACATTATCTACAAAGACATATACAGACATATATATTTGATGGAAGGTATAATAAAGACAGACACAGATATGAGGAAAGGCAAAGAAAGTTTATCAAGTATCATCATCATCATCATCATCATCATCATCATTATTATTACTATTATTATTCTGTCCCATTTCATAGCTCCTGACCTGAGACAGAATCTCTGAGATATCTCTTATCAACAGGCTTGGAATTGAAGAGGGACTGAGCCATAGTCCAACTCCAAAACCAGCTCTATATACATATAAATAAAAGCACAGTAATGTATATATATATATATATGTATATATATATATATACATATATATATATTTAAAAATGTTTTATACTTACTAAACCTATTCAGGTTCTGTGTTGATCCATATTAGGTTGTAACTATTGTCCATCCATCAGTATTTAAATATCCAGGGTCCCTTAAGTTCTTTGAAGATGAGTGGTTTCCTGTGGAGATAAGAAAAGAACCCTGCCCCCAACCTATATGCTTTTCTTACCATCAGCATGATTATCATCCTTGTGAATGAATTAATTTTCTTTTCCAAGGGGCTTCTCCTCTTCAAACCGAACCTTTATTAATTTTGACGGTATTCACAATTTTTCCTCTCCTGTGGAGACAAGAGCAAAACCCCTTCCCCAACGCAGCACATCTCCTGGCTTCCATTGCGAGGTCAGCACATCCTTGAAATAAACTGGTTGATTTAATTCAGCAGACTTTTCCATTATCCAATGTCTTTCTGCAGCTGTTGTCCCCTTCTCATTAGCGTTGAGAAAATTCAAGGTTAATAAAGCACTATGTAACCTATTTCTAGGGGTATTTTCCACCCCTTTCTGTTTGTTTAACATATCCTTTATAGTTCTATTTGATCTTTCTATGACTGCTTGACCTGTAGGATTGTATGGTATACCTGTAACATGCTTAATATTGTAATAAGCAAAAAACTGTTTCATTTTCCTAGAGTCATAAGCTGGACCATTATCTGTCTTTATTTGTATAGGTATACCCATGATGGCCATAACTTCTAATAAATGAGTGATTACTGAATCAGCTTTTTCTGAGCTTAAAGCAGTTGCCCATTGAAAACCTGAATAAGTGTCAATGGTGTGGTGTACATATTTTAATTTGCCAAATTCTGCAAAGTGAAACACATCCATCTGCCAGATTTCATTCCTTTGAGTGCCCTTTGGATTAGCCCCTGCAGGCAGTGGTGTTTGGTTATAAAAAGAGCAAGTAGGACATTTCTTTACAATTTCCTTAGCTTGTTGCCATGTAATAGAAAACTCTTTCTTCAAGCCTTTGCTATTGACATGATGTTTTTTTATGAAATTCAGAGGCCTGCAGCACACTACCAATCAACAATTGAACAATTTCTGCATTACCTTGTGCTAGAGGACCTGGCAGACCTGTATGGGATCGGATGTGTGTTATATACATAGGGCAAAGCCTGTTCCTGATCATGTCTTGTACCTGGATAAACAATGAGGTTAGTTCTGTATCATCAGGTATAAATTCAGCAGTTTCAATATGTAAGATTACTCTTTCTGCATATTGTGAATCAGTAACTATATTAAGCGGTTCTTTAAAATCCCTTACCACCATAAGAATGGCATATAATTCTGCCTTCTGGACAGAATCATAAGGGCTTTGTTCCACCTTACTCAAATCTTCTGATTTGTAACCTGCTTTCCCTGATTTATTAGCATCAGTATAAAATGTACGTGCTCCAGTTATCAGAGCATCATGGATGATTCGAGGGAGAATCCAAGAAGTTCTCTTTATAAAGTTAAGCCTCTTGCTTTTCAGATAGTTGTGATTGATTTCTCCCAAAAAATTAGCACAAGCTCTTTGCCATGGTTCTTTATCTTCCCACAACTTTTTTAGTTCATCAGCAGTGAAAGGCACTATAATTTCTGCTGGGTCTATGCCTGCTAGTTGACAAAGTCTCAATTTGCCTTTTATAATTAATTCAGAGACTTTTTCCACATAAGTTTTTATTTTCTTACTTGGTTTATGTGGTAAAAAGATCCATTCTAAGATAATATCATCTCTCTGCATTAAAATTCCTGTAGGAGAAATTTTGGAAGGCAATATGACAAGAATACAACTGAGCTCTGGATTCACCCTGTCCACATGTGTCTCTTGTAATTTCTCCTCAATCATTCTCAGCTCCTTTTCTGCTTCAGCTGTTAATTCTCTGGGACTGTTTAAGTCTTTTTCACCATCCAAGGTTTTATTTAAATGAATTATCATATCAGGTGTTATGCCAACAGCTGGTCGTAAGCTGGAAATGTCTCCTAACAACCTTTGAAAGTCATTGAGAGTCCGTAACCGATCTCTCCTAATTTGTGCTTTTTGTGTCTTAATTTTTTGCAAACCTATTTTATAACCTAGATAATTAACAGAATCTCCTCTCTGAATTTTTTCAGGAGCAATCTGCAATCCCCATTTAGGTAAAAGTATTTTTACTTCTTCAAACAGTCGTTCTAAAGTAGCCATGTTTGAATCAGATAACAGAATATCATCCATGTAATGATAAATTATAGACTTGGGAAATTGCTTGTGTATTATTTGCAATGGTTGATTTACAAAATATTGGCACAGGGTGGGAGAGTTCAACATGCCCTGTGGGAGGACGGTCCACTGGTATCTCCTTGTAGGTTGAGAGTTATTATAAGTAGTCACTGTGAAGGCAAACTTTTCTCTGTCTTTTTCTTGTAAAGGTATAGTGAAGAAACAATCCTTTAAATCAATAACTATGAGAGGCCATCCTTTTGGTAATAAAGATGGCAGAGGAATTCCAGATTGCAGAGAGCCCATAGGTTGAATAACCTTATTGATAGCCCTGAGATCTGTCACCATTCTCCACTTACCAGATTTTTTCTTAACAACAAATACAGGAGAATTCAAAGGGCTGGTAGATTCTTCTATATGTCGAGCATCTAATTGCTCTTGTACCAGCTGTTCTAAAGCCTGCAACTTTTCCTCAGCTAAAGGCCATTGCTTTGTCCATATTGGTTTTTTTGTCAACCATTTTAGAGGCAGTGTTGTTCGTATCTCTGAAGGGCCATCAATTGCTTTGCATTCTTGTACAGCCCGAACAGCCGGTTTCCACCTTCTGTAATATCTTTTAATATTTCCCTCAGTGATATAGGCTCTAGAAGCAGCAGGAATGTTAATTTGGGTATTCCATTGCTGCAACAGGTCACGGCCCCATAAATTCACTGCAATATTGGCTACATATGGCCTTAATTTTCCTATTTGTCCTTCTGGCCCTATGCATTCAACCCATCTCGTGCTCTGCCTTACTTGAGATAGGGTTCCAATTCCCAGGAACTGAACACTTACATCCTGAAGAGGCCAATACGGATGCCAAGATTCTGGAGTAATGATACTTACATCCACACCTGTGTCCAGTAGGCCAGTAATAAAAACGCCATTTACACACACTCTTAACTTTGGTCTTTGTTCATTTATAAAAGTCTGCCAAAATACACGTAACTCATCTTTCAGGCCATTTTTGCTTTTAACAGCAGGCATGGGGCTTTCTAATTTTCTTGACGAGGCATGTTCTCGGCAGTAACCGGAAATGACTGGACCACATTCACCATGGGGGCCTGCGAGAGGCCCCCCATTGCATTTCCCAGTGGCAACAGGTTGCCTTGTCTATCTCTTGTTGACCTGCACTCATTTGTCCAGTGTCTGCCTTTTCCACATCTCCTACATATACCTGAAGGCTGAGTCCTCCTACGTCTATTATTTCTAGAAGAGGCATTATTATTATTATTATTATTATTATTATTGTTGTTGTTGTTATTATTATTATTTCTGAAAGTCCGTTGTCTGCAATTCCTTTTAATATGTCCCACCTTGCCACAATTAAAACATTTGGTAACTTGATGTCTCCTTTTTGCATTAGAAATTGCTTCTTCTACCCATGCTTCAGTGCCATAGTCAAATGATGCAACATTCATTGTATGTAAGACCCATTCGTCCAAGGGCACTGATCTCATCTTTAAAGGCCCCAGGATCCTTTTACACTCCACATTGGCATTCTCATAAGCCAAAGACTCAATTATTATACATCTTGCTTCTGGGTCAGATATCCCTATCTGTACAGCTTTAGTTAGCCTTTGTAAAAAATCACTAAAGGGTTCTCTCTGATCCTGTTTAACTCTGATATATGATTCCAGTCTCTGTCCTGGGTCTTGAACCCTGTCCCAAGCCTTTAAGGCTGCTGTAGTACATATGGATAAGGTATGTTCATCATAATTAGCTTGTTCCAGAGGATCGGAGAAAAGTCCTTCACCTAGAATTTGATCTAGGGAGATCACAATTCCCTTTGCTCTTTCCTGCTGTTCTAAAAGTTTAGCCTCTTGTCTGAACATGCATTTCCAATTTAATTGTGACCCACTCTCTAGAACAGCTGATACTAATTGTACCCAATCATGGGGCGTTGCCTTATTGCTTATGGACCAAGTTTTGAGCATCTCTCTAACAAAGGATGAATGTAGCCCAAAGTTCATAATGGCTTGTTTAATTTCTTTGAGATCATTCATACGGACGGGTTCCCATGTATATTCCTTGATGACCTTAGGGTTTTTGGAACCAGTCAGCTTTTCTGATGTTATTATGGGAAAGGCAGGTAGAACTTTATGGAAATTATCCCGGAGAGTTTTACTCATTGACGGAGTTAAATTTCGCCTTTCTACCATTTGCTCCTGTTCATCACAGTCTATAATTTCCTCAATCTTTTGTAATCTGCTTACTATTGCCTTCTGTAAGGCCTGGATCTCCTGTCCAGAATTATGCTCCAAGGCCTTCATGGAGGATTCCAAAACATGAAGTTTGTCCAGTAGAGTTAGTATCTCATCCTTGGATAGAATTTTCATGGCATGAATTGTGCCTTCTTGTATTGACAATCTGTCAGCCAATCTGTCATATCCTTTAGACAAAGTCCGATTTTCACATTCAGCAGTTTTAATTCTCTCTGATAATGTTTCAGACAGGGACTGAAGTTTACGATCCAAATCAGCTGTTCTCTCCTCCGCAGCAATGAATCTCTCCTTAATATCAGACTGTAGTTTTTCTAAATTTTGCTCATTTGACAGCGTCATATCAGACAAAGCCCTATTCCCTTCCTTGAGAACTTCAAACTCTTTCTTGGTGTCAGTCTGAATTGTTTTTGCAAATACCTCGACCTACTTAAAGTTGTCACTCAAAACAGTTGTGCCCTTTCTTAAGCATTCAAACTCTGTCCTAAGAATCCTGATTCCATTCTGTAAGGACTTTATCATTTTTCTATTTTCAAACCATGTAAGGGAGAAACCAAATACGAGAAAAATTGCAAGCCCTATAAATATCCAAGTTATGGGAATATCATATGTATCCTGCAATATTTCTACCATAGTATAATTAAATAGACTGCAGAAGCTTTCAACGGTGATATGGTCAGACATTTTTTTTTTTAATCAAAAGAAATTTTACCTGTAATGACCATTCCCTGCCAGTAGGTGGTGAGGGCAGTAACCGCTAGGCCAAACCGAGTCTGCAGTACCAGCGGAGCTCGAATGCTGGGATGCCGGCAGTAACAGCTAGTCTCCGGCAGGTCAGGGCCCAGGCCGAACTCAGCCGGGACTGGTGCTGCCTGAGGGGTTAGCGAGCTTGGACTGAGTCACCGGCACACGTCCTTTGCTCCCTACAAGCGGGGCTGGGAGGGACTAGTCTGGGAAACTGCGCTGAAGCAATCAAGAGCCCAAGGCCGAATCCCTGCCACGCAGTGCGGGAACTGGAGCTAAAGGCTCCCAAATGCCCGAGTTGGACGCCAAATGAAGGTGCGTGGTGATCGGCAGTTATGATTCACCAGACAAGCTTTAATATATATAATTCAGTTTTAATTAAGGAAAGGAAAGGGAACTTACAAATCCAAGGTTCCAGCGAGGAGGGCAGGAAAACAAAGAGCAGGCGGGCCGCAGGCCCACAAGATTTTATAAGTCAATATTAGCCTAAGGGGGACACGCCTAAGAGGGACACGCCTTTAGACCAAGGGGGACACGCCTTACAAAACAAGGTTTTTGGCTAGGCTTCCCCTTCAGATAAATGCCTTCATTGTTATTGTGTGCTTAGGTTTCAGGTTCCTTGTGTTATGACATATGTGATATATGCCTGAGTGTTTCTTTTATTTGTATCTTTATACTTATTTTCCATCATAGGTGTATTGTTTTGATTAAGTGGATAAACCAGGCATAGAAAGTCAAGCAGAATAAGATTTCACTACTCTGGGCATCCTCAGATGTTTACCACATGTGAGTTGACAGTTGGATTGTAGTTACAGTAGCTGACTCCAAGGAAGAAGAAAAATATGGGGAAAGTGTGACCAGTGGGTAGGAGGCTACATGTAGATAAGTATGAAAGATTCTGAAACGCTATTATATATTAGGATGTGTGTGTGTTTATAATTGATAGTATATTTTTAAAAGTTAGACAAAATAACTTTAAATGTTTCAAACTTGAAAAATGGATAGTTTGATTGATGAAAATTGGTTGACCTGTTTAATAATATACATGAATTAAAATATCAATGTTATATATACAGTTATAATATTTAAGATACAGTTATATTATTCCCAGTCCAAACTCTGGACACTTTGTGTATATCCACTACATATTTTACACATATTTATATATATTACACTGAGCAGTTTCCCCCACATTATGTATTATCTCTTTTCTTCCCACCTTCCTTCCGTCAGTCATTTTTCTTCCTTAGGCAGTTTCAGTTCTGCCTTAATATAATATATACAGACATACTTGTTGGTATCTATAAAATATAGAAAATACCAAGGACATAAAACATACAGTCATTGTCTTTCTCAGAAAAAAATTAGTTTTTTATATAATTACCTCTGATTCTATTTTCTTTGTAAAGGAGGAGTCTCAACACAGTGGATTCAATTTGTTGTGATTAGGTAGACATCAACCATGTTTGATTCCTGGCCCATCATGACACTAAAATAACAGCAACCTCTGTGCTCTAGACTCATTGGGTTTGTCTGAAGTTCCCTTACTTCATTGCCACTTTATTCCTTTGAGTATCTTCCCAGACAAATATTCTCGCCAGGAGCATGGAAAGAATATAGAACACAGATGGATTTCCATAACTGTCTTTCCTCCAATCATGTCATAGAAATATGCAGTGAATGAATGTTACTATTGCATGTGTTATTGAGTAGCAGAACATTTAACTCTCACAGTGAGTGGTAATTAATATGCACATGCAGTTCTCCTGGGACATTGTGTACCTATCATTTTTCTTTAGTGAATCTTCAGATAGGTCTGTTCTACATCCTCTTGTCCCTGTGATTTTATTCTGGTAAATCTCTTATCTTAGGTCTATAAATGCTGAGCTCTATCATCATTGCTTTATTAGTGCAGCTATGCTGCTGGGAACACCATGCCCCATCGTGGTTATACAAATCTGTTTACCAGATGATGTAACAGAAATATAGCATTTGCTGATGTGGTAAAAATAGCAACAAGTAGCTTTTGGGGGGCTCCATTGGGATCAGCTAAACTGTTTAGTCGGTGTGTCTAAGAAATGAAAAAGAAAATTTGTCTTCATGTGTTGTATATAAATGCTCAAAAACTTCCAAAGTTTGCTTCTTTTTTTTTTTTTTTTTTTTTTTTTTTTTTTGGTTTTTCGAGACAGGGTTTCTCTGTGGCTTTGGAGCCTGTCCTGGAACTAGCTCTTGTAGACCAGGCTGGTCTCGAACTCACAGAGATCCGCCTGCCTCTGCCTCCCGAGTGCTGGGATTAAAGGCGTGCGCCACCACCACCCGGCAAAAGTTTGCTTCTTAAGAAAAGAATAAAGCCAGACTGAAACGAGAACAAAATCAACACAGAAATGTTATTAATGAGTACACTTGATGCAACTGTCATGTACCTCAGGCTTCCAGATGGAGGATCTAGTGCCCGATAAAGAATAGGAAGGGAAATTTACGTCATTCTTTTTACATTAGAAATATGGTATTTGAATGTCAAAACTGAGATATAATAAAATTCATAGGAGTTGTAATTGACTTGGCAAGATAATGTTCAACAACATAAAGAAAATACATAAAAAGAAACAAGTAGAAAGCAGAGCTTTCTTCCTTGTCACATATTTTTCTTATTATAGCTCAATCCCTTTAAAAGATGACTGGAATGTGAAAGAAATTAGCTAAAGAGATCTTCTAAAATCCCAGGTTTAGGATGGGGACAGGATGGAGAAAGGAGGGTTCGATTTGGCACTAATGAGGACAGGGTAACAATCCATTGAACAGTGAAGAAGATCCATTCCCAAAGGGAATCACCAAGAAGCATGATTCCTCATGGTTGTACAGAAAGGAAATATGCTATGTGGGTCTAAACTGGATAAAAATGTAGACACATAGTTCAAAAGGAGACAGTGAAAAGGGTGAGAAATAAATTGAAAACTGTGGTCCAAGGCAGATTATGAACTTGGAAGAGATGAATGGCACACATATAAACTCCTCAGAGTGTCCTGTATAACTGTAAAGAGCCCTGGTATGGTTTAGTGATACTTCCAAATTAAATAAGAAAGGATGTGAACAAAATCAAATTTAGGATTACTTTTCTATTGATACCTGATACAATTCTGTGCATGCAAAGGCTCAAAAAAACATACCATAGAACGAATGGGTCACAATCCAAATGGACAGAAATGAGTCTAATAGAATGTATACAATTACTTAAGAACCATTGTAATGGTCATTACAGAAATGTGGACATTACACTGAGATATTTATTCCATTCCCTTGATGATCAGAATGTTGTGACAATGTATCTTTCCAAATTTAATTTTCCCAGGAATGTGATTCCCAAAGAGGAAAAAAATATTTTGGGAGCCTGGTACAAGCCAGAACATCACACTCCCGGAAAGATAGTTCACACAATCAGATAGCTTGATAGACCACCTTGCAGGAGAGACCCAGACACAGAGAAAGATTTTATCTTGGTCAGAACTATATAATTATCCATCCCTCAGGGTTTTTATTTAAGACAAATCCTCATGATGGAGCACACAATGTGCTTTTTAGTTTATATCAATTTGACACAAACCTAGACATACCTGAAAAGAGGAAACCACGGTTGATAAATGGCCCCATTTAACTAGCCACTAGGTAACACTATAAGGCATTTTCTTAATTAGTGATTGAAATCGGAGGACCCATTGGCTGGAAATTTCAAGATGTCATAGAAAACATCATATTTAAGTGAGGTAACCCAAACCCAGAAAGACAAATATCGTATTACTCAGAAGTGGCTTTTAGACATAAAGGAAAATAAAACCAGTCCAACAAGTCACAATGCCAGAGAATCTAGACAACAATGAGGACCCCAAGAAAGACATACATGGATCTAATCTACATGGGAAGTAGAAAAACACAAGCTCTCTTGAGTAAATTGGGACTATGGGAATCATGGGGAGGGTTGAAGGGAATGGGAGAGTCAG
The DNA here is from genome assembly GCF_903992535.2 of Arvicola amphibius. Lineage (NCBI taxonomy): Eukaryota > Metazoa > Chordata > Mammalia > Rodentia > Cricetidae > Arvicola > Arvicola amphibius. Next base: position 5,732 of record NW_024582200.1, on the reverse strand, counting down.
GGAGGGGAGCAGAAAAAATGTATAACTCAAAAAAATCAATTTTAAAAAGAAAGAAATAGGAGGACCGAGCCCCACCATGGATGGTGCATCTTTCGCAGATGGTCCTGGGGTGTATATGAAATCAGGATGATTAAGCCATGGGGATGATGACTTAAGCCATTAAACACCATTCCTCCATGTCTTCTACTTCAGTTTTTGCTTCCAGGTTCCTGCTTGAGTTATTTCCTGAATTCTCTCAATGATAGACTGTGATGTGGAAGTATAAGCTAGAAAGAAAAAAAAAAACTTTCTTCCCCAAGTTGCTTTTGGTCACAGTGTTTTACCACAGCAATAAAACACCTAAGATACTGAGTATAGACTTGGGAATCTGAGGGTCACTGGACCTCTTTTTTTTTTCAATGGGGCTACATTGAATACATCTCATTTTCTGTTTTCCAACGTTTTTTATTTAATTGACTTACTGGGGAGTGTTGGCTTACTAGGAGGATCGGAGCCCTGATTCTGACACAGTCAACCCAGATAACACCATGCCCATTGTTAGGCTGGAGGAGGAAAAACATTTCCACAACTATCTATTTAAAACAAGTTGTATTTAGAAGTGCCCAAGGGACTGAGCAGATCACTGCCTACCCCTCAAGTCAGGGTTTCAGAGAGCAGCCCCTCACTGACTTTTTAGGTCCCTTTTTATGGAGAAGTGTTAGGGTTTAAAACAGCTGTGGAGATAATTGGCTGTTAGCACCTGGACAGAAGAGGAATGAGGGACTTGGGGTTTAAGGCTGCCTGTGGGGTAGATAAGCACAAGAAAACATCCCATGGAAAGGGAGTCATCAATGTTTCTGGGAAGACACATTTCCATAAGGCAAAAAGACAATCAGACATCACAAGATCAGGAGTTTAGTATACCAAAGGGGTGGATATACTTCATGGGGATACAAGTTCAGCGTAGGTTAGAAAACATGGTTTGCAGGATACATTAGGCTTAGGAAACAGAAAGTTACTTTCCTAAGGTATGAATATTTAATATATCACTTAACAATGTGGCTCCTTAACAACAATGTGGTTCCATTTTGGTTTCACACCCATCAATTTGCTGGCCCTGATTATCCTTGAGGACTGAAATTTCTGTGGTTCTACACAGCAGAAGAGGCCACCCCAAAGGCCTTCTGAGATCTCTCTATATTGCTAATTACAAAAGGCAGAGAAGTATGGAGAGGTTTTTCAGGGTTTATGAGCCTTTACTACTTTTGCAGAGGACCCATGTTTGGTGCCCAGCAGCAAAAACAGGTGGCTGATAATTGCCTGCAATCCCAGCAGCATTGGGTATAGTGCTTGTTCCCACATTCCACAGGCACTTTCATTTACACGCATGTACCCACACGCAGATACAGACACAGAATGTTGGTGACAGTTGTGTGGCTTGGGCAACTTGTGGGGTCACTGGCAGTGGGATCAGGATTCATTCCTAGTGCATGAACTGGCTTTTTCGAGCCCATTCCCTATGGAGGGATAACTTGCTAGCCCAGATGCAGGGAGAAGGGCCTTGGTCCTCCCTCAGCTTGATGTTCTAGACTTGGTTGACTCCCCATGGAAGGCCTTACCCTCTCTGAGAAGTGGATGGGGTGGGGTGGGGGAGAAGGTGGGGCGAGTGGATTGGTATGTAAAATGTACAGAAATTTTTTTAAATAAAAAAGTATATTTTTAAAAAGAAAATTAAGAAGCACTATGCCTATAGTCATATGTTCAGTAGGAAGAATGGAAGTCCAGTCTATTCTGGGAAGCAGCAGCTGAAACTGATAAGAATAGAGCCCTCTGGAGTAGAGGAGTCCCCACAGCAACACACATTGCCAGGAGGCATAGAGACAAATAAAAAAAAGTCATGATCTCACTAAAGGCACCCTGGGCTCCACAAAGCTGCCATGTCTTCCTACAAATGGAAAGAGAAAGAAAGGCCTGACAGTTTTCATTTCAGTTCTCACCAAGCAATAAACTACAGTCAGCCCAGAGGAATATTAAAAAGACCCAAGAATGTGAGGGCTTAGAATATGAATAACATGGAGAATGGATGATGGGAATGATCATTCCATGGAGAAGAAATAAAGCTAAGATGGACTAAAGCCCATTAGAATGAAAAGGGCTTGTCAAAGAAACTGTGAGCTTTCTATTCCACACGAAACATAAATGATGCAGAAATATCAAATCTGACCTGTGCTGCTAGAGCGGGTATGAGGAAGCACTTTTAAGGCAGATTCTCCTGGAACTTTACCTTGTTTGTGTGTTAGTGTTTTACATTTAGGAGTCTTTTCTAGAACTGAGAATCCGTGGGATGGAATTGTTAACGAAGTGCATTCATTCTGCAATTACCCATTTTATTTTAGCATATTTAATTCACTAAAAGTAAAAATAGTACAGTATTGTTTAAATATCCCATTTGTATGGAATCTTTTGTATTAGTTTATCTGTCATTAGAGCTCACTACACAACTCTAGCCATCTGGTCATTGTTTACTTTCTCAATTGAATTACATTTTTAAAACTTTGTTGAGATCAGCATGCAAATGAAGCTTACATGTTAAAATAGGTTGATGCGAACTGTGAAAGTCTTTATATCTTTATTTTAAATTTTTGTGTGCAGAATTGGTGATGAAGATGATCTCTCTCTTTCTTGCTTTACCCTCCCTTCCCTGACTTTTCCTTGGCTAGATTTATTGTACTACTCTGCATAATGTTCATCAAATATATCCGGCTTCTTTCTAGTCTGTGCCCATTTTAAATCTAACATAGTTGCATAGAGAGGATGCTTGAAAGTTGAGGCAACTCAGTCTCAAGTTATTCCTGTTTTCTTATTACATAGTTCATGGCTATTCCCCAACCATTAGCTTTTATACAGCACTGTGTCCTTCTTTGTCATAATCCCAGCATACTTGAAAGGGGTTCATAAATTTTATAAAAGACAATGGGCTAAATAAGACGTTATCAAGGTTGTTTTGCATCACTTCAACTTATTCTAGTACATATACAAAATTTCACGAGTTGGTTTTTTTGTTTTTTTTTTTGTTTTTGTTTTTTTGAGGGAAGTAGTAGTGGGAGATAAGAGATGTAATAATTAAATAATCCACAAAATTAAAAGACAGAGTTCCAGATACTGGCCATGCAGTAGCATCATATAATAGTAACAGTGCAAAGAATCCAGGATGCTTCTGGTTTTGAAATAGTTCTATTTTTATATGGTTAACACTTTAGAAACTGGCTTAAACTGGAAGAATAGATTGCCAGTATCCTACAAACTGTTGGGTGGCAGAGTGTTGAAAATAAAACCTAGTTCTGCTCACAGAACTTAGGAACATCCTGATGCATGTTCCTAAGGTGTTTTCCCTTTCCAGAACAACACGGGACAGTTGTGAACACATCTAAACACCTAGCTGTCAGCCTGAATCCAGGCTGCTCCGAGTGTCACTAGAAGACAGAATCTAATAGTTTGAAATGCAGACGAGAAGACAGACATCCTCAAGCAGCCTTGACTTCCTTGGTACCTCTTTGTCCTTTATTTTGACAGACACATTAATGGCAAATTGAGGCTTTTTTGGTAAATTAGGTTAGGGGGATTGATTGTTCAAAAGCTCATTAGCAATTTATGAAGAGCTGTGAAACTCATTTTCCTTTAATGTAAAATCATTTCAACTTGTCAGCAAAGGAAGAATTGTGGGAGAAGCAAATTAACCACATACTGATTCATTCTTTTGTTTAAAAAGAAGAAAAAAAAGAAATCCACAGGAAAATATCTTTCAGTAATAAGGGATGCATAACACTTGTTCAGCATTAAGCACTGGGTAAAGGGGATTTTCTAAATTTCACTGTTTTGGACTTTTTTAAGTTTTGTTTTTTTCTTTTTCCTACTTGGGTGCTACTGAGGTAGCCTTTTTATTTTAGCACTAAAGAGCACTTGGGTGTCTTTGGCTCAGTATTTCATTAAAACAGTGAGATACCTTTTTGGCGAAAAATGAACCCAGGCCCAGGATTGAGAGCAGAGATGCTTAGAAAAAGGGTTTCATTGGTCTTTCTTAGTTGTTGCTTTGAATCTTCATTGATGTGCTGTTGCATCAAAAATTAGCACTTGTTACATGATCAGACCTTCTCTTTGGCCTGAGTGACGGGAGGTACTCTTTCTCAGTCTGCACTATGAAAGGATCTTATGGATGCCCAGAATGGAACAAAGTGAGTGTCCTGGACCACTGCCCAGTGCCTCTACCTAAGAAATAAGCAGTCTGAGCCGAGAAAAGGCACTGTGTTCTCGTGTGTGTGTGATCAGTTCCTACTGTCTTACTTGGGAAGATCAGATCTTAATCCAAAGCCTTCCAAACTTGTTTTTATGAAAGTGTATTTCTGTATGTAGCACACGCACATGCACATGTGTGTGTGTGTGTGTGTGTGTGTGTGTGTGTGTGTGTGTGTGTTTGTGTGTGCTGCTTGAGCCATTAGTCCAGGGTCAGCTAATTCCTCTATCCTTCCTCTATCCACTGAGAACACCATATTTTCTGTTGTTATTGAAGGTGAAGACTTAATCTTAAGGGAAAAGATAATATTTTCCCCATCATCAATTTTCAGCATGTATGAAAGAAATAAGTACATCTTTGGGATGTGTTAAAATGCTTCTTTACAAGAGCTAGTTCCAGGACAGGCTCCAAAGCCACAGAGAAACCCTGTCTCGAAAAACCAAAAAAAAAAAAAAATTACTGCTTAAGTTGTTGATGAGTTTACTTTTCAATTTAAATAATTGAATTTTGCCTTGGCATTAGAACAGCATTTCCCACTTCTGGTGTGGCCCCAAGCATTCTTCCATCATGTTGTTCTTCTTGTTTATATGTAGCAGTGGTCTCAGCATTGTTGATTACAGAATCACACCACTGATCAACTCCCATGAACATTAAATATCACCTATGTTCTCTTGCAATAAAAACTTGGGCAAACATTCAATTCTTTATGTGAAATGAACAAACACATTCCTCTCTCTAGTATATTAGTTGTTTCATATTTAATAAATGATAAAATAATATTCATACTATATATTAAAAATAAATTTATTATAATTCATTGTGAATTAAGGTTTGATTTACCTGTTCCAATTTTTATTTAAGATTTTTTATTTATTTTGCTATCTTTCCCCTCCTGATCTCCTCCCAGATCTTCCCAGCCTCCCTGTACAACACAACTTCATATTCCTTCTTTCTGTATTTTAAAAACAAAAACAAAACAAAAAACACACTTAAAACAAAACAAAAGTTACTCAAATGGAATGAAATATAAGCACACTAAAACAAACCTAGAGTCTAATTAGTGTTGGCCAACTGTTCTTGGGCATGGAGCCTACCCTGGAGTGTGGTTGATGTACTCATTGATACTTCCTTGGAGAAATCTAGTTTTTGCTTTCCCAGTAGGTTTCAATTGAAAGTAAATTCCTAGCTAGGGATAGGAGTTTGTATCTACTTACCCTTCTCAATGCTAGGATTTTGTCTGGTCTGAACCTGTGGAGATGTTGTGTGTGATGTCAGTGTGTGAGTTTGTATGGACATCTGCCCTGTTGTGTCTCAAAGATGCTCTTTTCCTGGAGTCACTCACCGCTTCTGTCTTTTACAGTCTTTCTACCCTCTATTCCACATAAATTTGTTAGCACTGAATCAGAGCGCTTGATAGAGACACCAATTTAGGGCTGAGTTCTCCAAAACCATCTCTCCATAT